>NC_136625.1:3959148-3979148 GCF_933228915.1 Telmatherina bonti | reverse complement strand
GAGACTGGATCAGGTTCCGTTGGTCTGGGACTGGATCAGGTTCTGTTGGTCTGGGACTGGATCAGGTTCTGATGGTCTAAGACTGGATCAGGTTCAGTTTGTCTGGGACTGGATCAGGTTCTGTTGGTCTGGGACTGGATCAGGTTCCGATGGTCAGGAACTGGATCAGGTTTCCGATGGTCAGGGACTGGATCAGGTTCTGATGGTCTGGGACTGGATCAGGTTCTGTTGGTCTAAGATTGGATCAGGTTTTGATGGTCAGGGACTGGATCAGGTTCTGATGGTCTGGGACTGGATCAGGTTCTGTTGGTCTAAGATTGGATCAGGTTTTGATGGTCTGGGACTGGATCAGGTTCTGATGGTCTGGGACTGGATCAGGTTCTGTTGATCTGGAACTGGATCAGGTTCTGATGGTCTGGATCAGGTTCCGATGGTCTGGGACTGGATCAGGTTCCATTGGTCTGGGACTGGATCAGGTTCTGATGGTCTGGGACTGGATCAGGTTCTGTTGGTCTGGGATTGGATCAGGATCCGATGGTCTAGGACTGGATCAGGTTCTGTTGGTCTGGGACTGGATCAGGTTCCGATGGTCTAAGACTGGATCAGGTTCTGTTGGTCTGGGATTGGATCAGGATCCGATGGTCTGGGACTGGATCAGGTTCTGTTGGTCTGGGACTGGATCAGGTTCCATTGGTCTGGGACTGGATCAGGTTCTGTTGGTCTGGGACTGGATCAGGTTCCGATGGTCTGGGACTGGATCAGGTTCCATTGGTCTGGGACTGGATCAGGTTCCGATGGTCTGGGACTGGATCAGGTTCCGTTGGTCTGGGACTGGATCAGGTTCTGTTGGTCTGGGACTGGATCAGGTTCTGATGGTCTAAGACTGGATCAGGTTCTGATGGTCTAAGACTGGATCAGGTTCTGATGGTCTTAGACTGGATCAGGTTCTGATGGTCTAAGACTGGATCAGGTTGTGATGGTCTGGGACTGGATCAGGTTCTGATTGTCTGGGACTGGATCAGGTTCCGATGGCCTGGGACTGGATCAGGTTCTGTTGGTCTGGGACTGGATCAGGTTCTGATGGTCTGGGACTGGATCAGGTTCTGATAGTCTGGGACTGGATCAGGTTCTGTTGGTCTAAGACTGGATCAGGTTCCGATGGTCTGGGACTGGATCAGGTTCCGTTGGTCTAAGACTGGATCAGGTTCCGTTGGTCTGGGACTGGATCAGGTTCTGATGGTCTGGGACTGGATCAGGTTCTGTTGGTCTAAGACTGGATCAGGTTCCGTTGGTCTGGGACTGGATCAGGTTCTGATGGTCTGGGACTGGATCAGGTTCTGTTGGTCTGGGACTGGATCAGGTTCGGTTGGTCTGGGACTGGATCAGGTTCCGTTGGTCTAAGACTGGATCAGGTTCTGATGGTCTGGGACTGGATCAGGTTCTGTTGGTCTGGGAATGGATCAGGTTCCGATGGTCTGGGACTGGATCAGGTTTTGATGGTCTGGGACTGGATCAGGTTCCGTTGGTCAGGGACTGGATCAGGTTCCGTTGGTCTGGGACTGGATCAGGTTCCGATGGTCTGGGACTGGATCAGGTTCCGATGGTCAGGGACTGGATCAGGTTCCGTTGGTCTGGGACTTGATCAGGTTCCGATGGTCTGGGACTGGATCAGGTTCTGTTGGTCTAAGACTGGATCAGGTTCCGATGGTCTAAGACTGGATCAGGTTCCGTTGGTCTAAGACTGGATCAGGTTCCGATGGTCTAAGACTTGATCAGGTTTTGATGGTCTGAGACTGGATCAGGTTCCGTTGGTCTGGGACAGGATCAGGTTCCGTTGGTCTAAGACTGGATCAGGTTCCGTTGGTCTGGGACTGGATCAGGTTCCGTTGGTCAGGGACTGGATCAGGTTCCGATGGTCTGGGACTGGATCAGGTTCCGTTGGTCTGGGGCTGGATCAGGTTCTGACGGTCTGGGACTGGATCAGGCTCCGTTGGTCTGGGACTGGATCAGGTTCCGTTGGTCTGGGACTGGATCAGGTTCCGATGGTCTGGGACTGGATCAGGTTCCGTTGGTTTAAGACTGGAACAGGTTCCGTTGGTCTAAGACTGGATCTGGTTCCGTTGGTCTGGGTCTGGATCAGGCTCCATTGGTCTAAGACTGGATCAGGTTCCATTGGTCTGGGACTGGATCAGGTTCCGTTGGTCTAAGACTGGATCAGGTTCCGTTGGTCTGGGACTGGATCAGGTTCTTTTGGTCTAAGACTTGATCAGGTTTTGATGGTCTGGGACTAGATCAGGTTCTGATGGTCTGGGACTGGATCAGGTTCCGATGGTCTGGGACTGGATCAGGTTCCGATGGTCTGGGACTGGATCAGGTTCCGATGGTCAGGGACTGGATCAGGTTCCGTTGGTCTGGGACTGGATCAGGTTCCGATGGTCTAAAACTGGATCAGGTTCTGTTGGTCTAAGACTGGATCAGGTTCCGATGGTCTGGGACTGGATCAGGTTCCGATGGTCTGGGACTGGATCAGGTTCCGATGGTCAGGGACTGGATCAGGTTCCGTTGGTCTGGGACTGGATCAGGTTCCGATGGTCTAAAACTGGATCAGGTTCTGTTGGTCTAAGACTGGATCAGGTTCCGATGGTCTGGGACTGGATCAGGTTCCGTTGGTCTAAAACTGGATCAGGTTCCGTTGGTCTGGGACTGGATCAGGTTCTGATGGTCTGGGACTGGATCAGGTTCTGTTGGTCTAAGACTGGATCAGGTTCCGTTGGTCTGGGATTGGATCAGGTTCCGATGGTCTGGGACTGGATCAGGTTCTGTTGGTCTGGGACTGGATCAGGTTCGGTTGGTCTGGGACTGGATCAGGTTCCGTTGGTCTAAGACTGGATCAGGTTCTGATGGTCTGGGACTGGATCAGGTTCCGTTGGTCTAAGACTGGATCAGGTTCCGATGGTCTAAGATTTGATCAGGTTTTGATGGTCTGGGACTGGATCAGGTTCCATTGGTCTGGGACTGGATCAGGTTCTGTTGGTCTGGGACTGGATCTGGTTCCGTTGGTCTGGGACTGGATCAGGTTCCGTTGGTCTGGGACTGGATCAGGTTCTGTTGGTCTGGGAATGGATCAGGTTCCGATGGTCTGGGACTGGATCAGGTTTTGATGGTCTGGGACTGGATCAGGTTCCGTTGGTCTGGGACTGGATCAGGTTCCGATGGTCTGGGACTGGATCAGGGTCCGATGGTCAGGGACTGGATCAGGTTCCGTTGGTCTGGGACTTGATCAGGTTCCGATGGTCTGGGACTGGATCAGGTTCTGTTGGTCTAAGACTGCATCAGGTTCCGATGGTCTAAGACTGGATCAGGTTCCGTTGGTCTAAGACTGGATCAGGTTCCGATGGTCTAAGACTTGATCAGGTTTTGATGGTCTGAGACTGGATCAGGTTCCGTTGGTCTGGGACTAGATCAGGTTCCGTTGGTCTAAGACTGGATCAGGTTCCGTTGGTCTGGGACTGGATCAGGTTCCGTTGGTCAGGGACTGGATCAGGTTCCGATGGTCTGGGACTGGATCAGGTTCCGTTGGTCTGGGGCTGGATCAGGTTCTGACGGTCTGGGACTGGATCAGGCTCCGTTGGTCTGGGACTGGATCAGGTTCTGTTGGTCTGGGACTGGATCAGGTTCCGATGGTCTGGGACTGGATCAGGTTCCGTTGGTTTAAGACTGGAACAGGTTCCGTTGGTCTAAGACTGGATCTGGTTCCGTTGGTCTGGGTCTGGATCAGGCTCCATTGGTCTAAGACTGGATCAGGTTCCGTTGGTCTGGGACTGGATCAGGTTCCGTTGGTCTAAGACTGGATCAGGTTCCGTTGGTCTGGGACTGGATCAGGTTCCGTTGGTCTGGGAATGGATCAGGTTCCGATGGTCTGGGACTGGATCAGGTTCCGTTGGTCTAAAACTGGATCAGGTTCCGTTGGTCTGGGACTGGATCAGGTTCCGATGGTCTGGGACTGGATCAGGTTCTGTTGGTCTGGGACTGGATCAGGTTCCGATGGTCTGGGACTGGATCAGGTTCTGTTGGTCTGGGACTGGATCAGGTTCCGTTGGTCAGGTACTGGATCAGGTTCCGTTGGTCTGGGACTGGATCAGGTTCCGATGGTCTAAAACTGGATCAGGTTCTGTTGGTCTAAGACTGGATCAGGTTCCGATGGTCTGGGACTGGATCAGGTTCTGTTGGTCTAAGACTGGATCAGGTTCCGATGGTCTAAGACTTGATCAGGTTTTGATGGTCTGGGACTGGATCAGGTTCTGATGGTCTGGGACTGGATCAGGTTCCGATGGTCTGGGACTGGATCAGGTTCCGATGGTCTGGGACTGGATCAGGTTCCGATGGTCTGGGACTGGATCAGGTTCCGATGGTCTGGGACTGGATCAGGTTTTGATGGTCTGGGACTGGATCAGGTTCTGATGGTCTAAGACTTGATCAGGTTTTGATGGTCTGGGACTGGATCAGGTTCCGATGGTCTGGGACTGGATCAGGTTCCGATGGTCAGGGACTGGATCAGGTTCCGTTGGTCTGGGACTGGATCAGGTTCCGATGGTCTAAAACTGGATCAGGTTCTGTTGGTCTAAGACTGGATCAGGTTCCGATGGTCTGGGACTGGATCAGGTTCTGTTGGTCTAAGACTGGATCAGGTTCCGATGGTCTAAGACTTGATCAGGTTTTGATGGTCTTGGACTGGATCAGGTTCTGATGGTCTGGGACTGGATCAGGTTCCGTTGGTCTGGGACTGGATCAGGTTCCGTTGGTCTAAGACTGCATCAGGTTCCGATGGTCTGGGACTGGATCAGGTTCTGTTGGTCTAAGACTGGATCAGGTTCCGATGGTCTAAGACTTGATCAGGTTTTGATGGTCTGTGACTGGATCAGGTTCCGTTGGTCTGGGACTGGATCAGGTTCCGTTGGTCAGGGACTGGATCAGGTTCCTTTGGTCTGGGACTGGATCAGGTTCCGATGGTCTGGGACTGGATCAGGTTCTGTTGGTCTAAGACTGGATCAGGTTCCGATGGTCTGGGACTGGATCAGGTTCCGTTGGTCTGGGACTGGATCAGGTACCGATGGTCTAAGACTGGATCGGGTTTTGATGGCCTGGGACTGGATCAGGTTCCGTTGGTCTAAGACTGGATCAGGTTCTGATGATCTGGAACTGGATCAGGTTCTGTTGGTCTGGGACTGGATCAGGTTCCGTTGGTCTAAGACTGGATCAGGTTTTGATGGTCTGGGACTGGATCAGGTTCCGTTGGTTTAAGACTGGATAAGGTTCCGATGGTCTGGGACTGGATCAGGTTCCGTTGGTCTGGGACTGGATCAGGTTCCGATGGTCAGGGACTGGATCAGGTTCCGTTGGTCTGGGACTGGATCAGGTTCCGATGGTCCAAAACTGGATCAGGTTCTGTTGGTCTAAGACTGGATCAGGTTCCGATGGTCTGGGACTGGATCAGGTTCTGTTGGTCTAAGACTGGATCAGGTTCCAATGGTCTAAGACTGGATCAGGTTTTGATGGTGTGGGACTGTATCAGGTTCTGATGGTCTGGGACTGGATCAGGTTCCGTTGGTCTGGGACTGGATCAGGTTCCGTTGGTCTAAGACTGCATCAGGTTCCGATGGTCTGGGACTGGGTCAGGTTCTGTTGGTCTAAGACTGGATCAGGTTCCGATGGTCTAAGACTTGATCAGGTTTTGATGGTCTGGGACTGATCAGGTTCTGATGGTCTGGGACTGGATCAGGTTCCGTTGGTCTGGGACTGGATCAGGTTCCGTTGGTCTGGGACTGGATCAGGTTCCGTTGGTCTAAGACTGGATCAGGTTCATTTGGTCTGGGACTGGATCAGGTTCCGTTGGTCAGGGACTGGATCAGGTTCCTTTGGTCTGGGACTGGATCAGGTTCCGATGGTCTGGGACTGGATCAGGTTCTGTTGGTCTAAGACTGGATCAGGTTCCGATGGTCTGGGACTGGATCAGGTTCCGTTGGTCTGGGACTGGATCAGGTACCGATGGTCTAAGACTGGATCGGGTTTTGATGGCCTGGGACTGGATCAGGTTCCGTTGGTCTAAGACTGGATCAGGTTCCGATGATCTGGAACTGGATCAGGTTCTGTTGGTCTGGGACTGGATCAGGTTCCATTGGTCTAAGACTGGATCAGGTTTTGATGGTCTGGGACTGGATCAGGTTCCGTTGGTTTAAGACTGGATCAGGTTCCGATGGTCTGGGACTGGATCAGGTTCCGTTGGTCTCGGACTGGATCAGTTTCCGATGGTCTGAGACTAGATCAGGTTCCGATGGTCTGGGACTGGATCAGGTTCCGATGGTCTGGGACTGGATCAGGTTCCGTTGGTCTGGGACTGGATCAGGTTCCGATGGTCTGGGACTGGATCAGGTTCCAATGGTCTGGGACTGGATCAGGTTCCGTTGGTCTGGGACTGGATCAGGTACCGATGGTCTAAGACTGGATCGGGTTTTGATGGCCTGGGACTGGATCAGGTTCCGTTGGTCTAAGACTGGATCAGGTTCTGATGACCTGGAACTGGATCAGGTTCTGTTGGTCTGGGACTGGATCAGGTTCCGATGGTCTGGGACTGGATCAGGTTCCGATGGTCTGGGACTGGATCAGGTTCCGTTGGTCTGGGACTGGATCAGGTTCCGATGGTCTGGGACTGGATCAGGTTCCGTTGGTCTAAGACTGGATCAGGTTTTGATGGTCTGGGACTGGATCAGGTTCCGATGGTCTAAGACTGGATCAGGTTCTGTTGGTCTGGGACTGGATCAGGTTCTGATGGTCTGGGACTGGATCAGGTTCCGATGATTTGGGACTGGATCAGGTTCCGTTGGTCTGCGACTGGATCAGGTTCCGTTGGTCTAAGACTGGATCAGGTTCCGATGGTCTAAGACTAGATCAGGTTTTGATGGTGTGGGACTGGATCAGGTTCTGATGGTCTGGGACTGGATCAGGTTCCGATGGTCTAAGACTGGATCAGGTTCCGTTGGTCTGGTACTGGATCAGGTTCCGATGGTCTAAGACTGGATCAGGTTTTGATGGTCTGGGACTGGATCAGGTTCTGATGGTCTGGGACTGGATCAGGTTCCGATGGTCTAAGACTGGATCAGGTTCCGTTGGTCTGGGACTGGATCAGGTTCCGTTGGTCTGGGACTGGATCAGGTTCTGATGGTCTGGGACTGGATCAGGTTCCGATGGTCTAAGACTGGATCAGGTTCCGTTGGTCTGGGACTGGATCAGGTTCCGTTGGTCTGGGACTGGATCAGGTTCCGTTGGTCTAAGACTGGATCAGGTTTTGATGGTCTGGGACTGGATCAGGTTCCGATGGTCTGTGACTGGATCAGGTTCCGATAGTCTGGGACTGGATCAGGTTCCGATGGTCTGGGACTGGATCAGGTTCCGTTGGTCTAAGACTGGATCAGGTTTTGATGGTCTGAGACTGGATCAGGTTCCGATGGTCTGTGACTGGATCTGGTTCCGATGGTCTAAGACTGGATCAGGTTCCGATGGTCTAAGACTGGATCAGGTTCTGTTGGTCTGGGACTGGATCAGGTTCTGATGGTCTGGGACTGGATCAGGTTCCAATGATCTGGGACTGGATCAGGTTCCGTTGGTCTGGGACTGGATCAGGTTCCGTTGGTCTGGGACTGGATCAGGTTCTGATGGTCTGGGACTGGATCAGGTTCTGTTGGTCTGGGACTGGATCAGGTTCCGTTGGTCTAAGACTGGATCAGGTTCCGATGGTCTAAGACTGGATCAGGTTTTGATGGTCTGGGACTGGATCAGGTTCTGATGGTCTGGGACTGGATCAGGTTCCGATGGTCTAAGACTGGATCAGGTTCCGTTGGTCTGGGACTGGATCAGGTTCCGATGGTCTGGGACTGGATCAGGTTCTGATGGTCTGGGACTGGATCAGGTTCCGATGGTCTGGGACTGGATCAGGTTCCGATGGTTTAAGACTGGATCAGGTTCTGATGGTCTGGGACTGGATCAGGTTCCGATGATATGGGACTGGATCAGGTTCTGATGGTCTGGGACTGCATCAGGTTCCGATGGTCTAAGACTGGCTCAGGTTGTGATGGTCTGGGACTGGATCAGGTTCTGATGGTCTGGGACTGGATCAGGTTCCGATGGTCTGGGACTGGATCAGGTTCCGATGGTCTAAGACTGGATCAGGTTCCGTTGGTCTAAGACTGGATCAGGTTCCGATTATCTGGGACTGGATCAGGTTCCGTTGGTCTGGGACTGGATCAGGTTCCGATGGTCTAAGACTGGATCAGGTTTTGATGGTCTGGGACTGGATCAGGTTCTGATGGTCTGGGACTGGATCAGGTTCCGATGGTCTAAGACTGGATCAGGTTCCGTTGGTCTAAGACTGGATCAGGTTCCGATGGTCTAAGACTGGATCAGGTTTTGATGGTCTGGGACTGGATCAGGTTCCGATGGTCTGTGACTGGATCAGGTTCCGATGGTCTGGGACTGGATCAGGTTCTGATGGTCTAAGACTGGATCAGGTTTTGATGGTCTGGGACTGGATCAGGTTCCGTTGGTCTAAGACTGGATCAGGTTCTGATGGTCTGGGACTGGATCAGGATTTGATGGTCTGGGACTGGATCAGGTTCTGATGGTCTGGGACTGGATCAGGTTCTGATGGTCTCGGACTGGATCAGGTTCTGATGGTCTGGGACTGGATCCGGTTCCGTTGGTCTGGGACTGGATCAGGTTCCGTTGGTCTGGGACTGGATCAGGTTCCGGTGGTCTGGGACTGGATCAGGTTCCGATGGTCTGGGACTGGATCAGGTTCTGTTGGTCTGGGACTGGATCAGGTTCCGTTGGTCTGGGACTGGATCAGGTTCCGATGGTCTAAGACTGGATCAGGTTTTGATGGTCTGGGACTGGATCAGGTTCCGTTGGTCTAAGACTGGATTAGGTTCCGATGGTCTGGGACTGGATCAGGTTCTGTTGGTCTGGGACTGGATCAGGTTCCGTTGGTCTAAGACTGGATCAGGTTTTGATGGTCTGGGACTGGATCAGGTTCCGTTGGTCTGGGACTGGATCAGGTTCCGATGGTCTAAGACTGGATCAGGTTTTGATGGTCTGGGACTGGATCAGGTTCCGTTGGTCTAAGACTGGATCAGGTTCCAATGGTCTGGGACTGGATCAGGTTCTGTTGGTCTGTGACTGGATCAGGTTCCGTTGGTCTAAGACTGGATCAGGTTTTGATGATCTAAGACTGGATCAGGTTCCGTTGGTCTAAGACTGGATCAGGTTCTGATGGTCTGGGACTGGATCAGGTTCCGTTGGTCTGGGACTGGATCAGGTTCCGATGGTCTGGGACTGGATCAGGTTCCGTTGGTCTGGGACTGGATCAGGTTCCGATGGTCTAAGACTGGATCAGGTTCTGATGGTCTGGGACTGGATCAGGTTCTGATGGTCTAAGACTGGATCAGGTTCCGATGGTCTAAGACTGGATCAGGTTCTGATGGTCTGGGACTGGATCAGGTTCCGTTGGTCTAAGACTGGATCAGGTTTTGATGGTCTGGGACTTGATCAGGTTTTGATGGTCTGGGACTGGATCAGGTTCCGTTGGCGTAAGACTGGATCAGGTTCTGATGGTCTGGGACTGGATCAGGTTCCGTTGGTCTGGGACTGGATCAGGTTCCGATGGTCTAAGACTGGATCAGGTTTTGATGGTCTGGGACTGGATCAGGTTTTGATGGTCTGGGACTGGATCAGGTTCCGTTGGTCTGGGACTGGATCAGGTTCCGATGGTCTAAGACTGGATCAGGTTTTGATGGTCTGGGACTGGATCAGGTTTTGATGGTCTGGGACTGGATCAGGTTCCGTTGGTCTACGACTGGATCAGGTTCCGATGGTCTAAGACTGGATCAGGTTTTGATGGTCTGGGACTGGATCAGGTTCCGTTGGTCTAAGACTGGATCAGGTTCCGATGGTCTGGGACTGGATCAGGTTCCGTTGGTTTGGGACTGGATCAGGTTCCGATGGTCTAAGACTGGATCAGGTTTTGATGGTCTGGGACTGGATCAGGCTCCGTTGGTCAAAGACTGGATCAGGTTCCGATGGTCTGGGACTGGATCAGGTTCCGCTGGTCTAAGACTGGATCAGGTTTTGATGGTCTGGTACTGGATCAGGCTCCGTTGGTCTAAGACTGGATCAGGTTCTGTTGGTCTGGGACTGGATCAGGTTCCGTTGGTCTAAGACTGGATCAGGTTTTGATGGTCTGGTACTGGATCAGGTTCCGTTGGTCTAAGACTGGATCAGGTTCTAATGGTCTGGGACTGGATCAGCTTCCGTTGGTCTGGGACTGGATCAGGTTTCGATGGTCTGGGACTGGATCAGGTTCCGCTGGTCTAAGACTGGATCAGGTTCCGATGGTCTAAGACTGGATCAGGTTCTGATGGTCTGGGACTGGATCAGGTTCTGATGGTCTAAGACTGGATCAGGTTCCGATGGTCTAAGACTGGATCAGGTTCTGATGGTCTGGGACTGGATCAGGTTCCGATGGTCTGGGACTGGATCAGGTTCTGTTGGTCTGGGACTGGATCAGGTTCCGTTGGTCTGGGACTGGATCAGGTTCCGATGGTCTAAGACTGGATCAGGTTTTGATGGTCTGGGACTGGATCAGGTTCCGTTGGTCTAAGACTGGATTAGGTTCCGATGGTCTGGGACTGGATCAGGTTCTGTTGGTCTGGGACTGGATCAGGTTCCGTTGGTCTAAGACTGGATCAGGTTTTGATGGTCTGGGACTGGATCAGGTTCCGTTGGTCTGGGACTGGATCAGGTTCCGATGGTCTAAGACTGGATCAGGTTTTGATGGTCTGGGACTGGATCAGGTTCCGTTGGTCTAAGACTGGATCAGGTTCCAATGGTCTGGGACTGGATCAGGTTCTGTTGGTCTGGGACTGGATCAGGTTCCGTTGGTCTAAGACTGGATCAGGTTTTGATGGTCTAAGACTGGATCAGGTTCCGTTGGTCTAAGACTGGATCAGGTTCTGATGGTCTGGGACTGGATCAGGTTCCGTTGGTCTGGGACTGGATCAGGTTCCGATGGTCTGGGACTGGATCAGGTTCCGTTGGTCTGGGACTGGATCAGGTTCCGATGGTCTAAGACTGGATCAGGTTCTGATGGTCTGGGACTGGATCAGGTTCTGATGGTCTAAGACTGGATCAGGTTCCGATGGTCTAAGACTGGATCAGGTTCTGATGGTCTGGGACTGGATCAGGTTCCGTTGGTCTAAGACTGGATCAGGTTTTGATGGTCTGGGACTTGATCAGGTTTTGATGGTCTGGGACTGGATCAGGTTCCGTTGGCGTAAGACTGGATCAGGTTCTGATGGTCTGGGACTGGATCAGGTTCCGTTGGTCTGGGACTGGATCAGGTTCCGATGGTCTAAGACTGGATCAGGTTTTGATGGTCTGGGACTGGATCAGGTTTTGATGGTCTGGGACTGGATCAGGTTCCGTTGGTCTGGGACTGGATCAGGTTCCGATGGTCTAAGACTGGATCAGGTTTTGATGGTCTGGGACTGGATCAGGTTTTGATGGTCTGGGACTGGATCATGTTCCGTTGGTCTACGACTGGATCAGGTTCCGATGGTCTAAGACTGGATCAGGTTTTGATGGTCTGGGACTGGATCAGGTTCCGTTGGTCTAAGACTGGATCAGGTTCCGATGGTCTGGGACTGGATCAGGTTTTGATGGTCTGGGACTGGATCAGGTTCCGTTGGTTTGGGACTGGATCAGGTTCCGATGGTCTAAGACTGGATCAGGTTTTGATGGTCTGGGACTGGATCAGGCTCCGTTGGTCTAAGACTGGATCAGGTTCCGATGGTCTGGGACTGGATCAGGTTCCGCTGGTCTAAGACTGGATCAGGTTTTGATGGTCTGGTACTGGATCAGGCTCCGTTGGTCTAAGACTGGATCAGGTTCTGTTGGTCTGGGACTGGATCAGGTTCCGTTGGTCTAAGACTGGATCAGGTTTTGATGGTCTGGTACTGGATCAGGTTCCGTTGGTCTAAGACTGGATCAGGTTCTAATGGTCTGGGACTGGATCAGCTTCCGTTGGTCTGGGACTGGATCAGGTTTCGATGGTCTGGGACTGGATCAGGTTCCGCTGGTCTAAGACTGGATCAGGTTCCGATGGTCTAAGACTGGATCAGGTTCTGATGGTCTGGGACTGGATCAGGTTCTGATGGTCTGGGACTGGATCAGGTTCCGATGGTCTAAGACTGGATCAGGTTCTGATGGTCTGGGACTGGATCAGGTTCCGTTGCTCTAAGACTGGATTAGGTTCTGATGTTCTGGGACTGGATCAGGTTTTGATGGTCTGGGACTGGATCAGGTTCTGATGGTCTGGGACTGGATCAGGTTCCGTTGCTCTAAGACTGGGTCAGGTTCTGATGGTCTAAGACTGGATCAGGTTCTGATGGTCTGGGACTGGATCAGGTTTTGATGGTCTGGGACTGGATCAGGTTCTGATGGTCTAAGACTGGATCAGGTTCTGATGGTCTGGGACTGGATCAGGTTCTGATGGTCTGGGACTGGATCAGGTTCTGATGGTCTGGGACTGGATCAGGTTCTGATGGTCTAAGACTGGATCAGGTTCTGATGGTCTGGGACTGGATCAGGTTCTGATGGTCTGGGACTGGATCAGGTTCCGATGGTCTAAGACTGGATCAGGTTTTGATGGTCTGGGACTGGATCAGGTTTTGATGGTCTGGGACTGGATCAGGTTCCGTTGGTCTACGACTGGATCAGGTTCCGATGGTCTCAGACTGGATCAGGTTTTGATGGTCTGGGACTGGATCAGGTTCCGTTGGTCTAAGACTGGATCAGGTTCCGATGGTCTGGGACTGGATCAGGTTTTGATGGTCTGGGACTGGATCAGGTTCCGTTGGTTTGGGACTGGATCAGGTTCCGATGGTCTAAGACTGGATCAGGTTTTGATGGTCTGGGACTGGATCAGGCTCCGTTGGTCTAAGACTGGATCAGGTTCCGATGGTCTGGGACTGGATCAGGTTCCGCTGGTCTAAGACTGGATCAGGTTTTGATGGTCTGGTACTGGATCAGGCTCCGTTGGTCTAAGACTGGATCAGGTTCTGTTGGTCTGGGACTGGATCAGGTTCCGTTGGTCTAAGACTGGATCAGGTTTTGATGGTCTGGTACTGGATCAGGTTCCGTTGGTCTAAGACTGGATCAGGTTCTAATGGTCTGGGACTGGATCAGCTTCCGTTGGTCTGGGACTGGATCAGGTTTCGATGGTCTGGGACTGGATCAGGTTCCGCTGGTCTAAGACTGGATCAGGTTCCGATGGTCTAAGACTGGATCAGGTTCTGATGGTCTGGGACTGGATCAGGTTCTGATGGTCTAAGACTGGATCAGGTTCCGATGGTCTAAGACTGGATCAGGTTCTGATGGTCTGGGACTGGATCAGGTTCCGTTGCTCTAAGACTGGATTAGGTTCTGATGTTCTGGGACTGGATCAGGTTTTGATGGTCTGGGACTGGATCAGGTTCTGATGGTCTGGGACTGGATCAGGTTCCGTTGCTCTAAGACTGGGTCAGGTTCTGATGGTCTAAGACTGGATCAGGTTCTGATGGTCTGGGACTGGATCAGGTTTTGATGGTCTGGGACTGGATCAGGTTCTGATGGTCTAAGACTGGATCAGGTTCTGATGGTCTGGGACTGGATCAGGTTCTGATGGTCTGGGACTGGATCAGGTTCTGATGGTCTGGGACTGGATCAGGTTTTGATGGTCTGGGACTGGATCAGGTTCTGATGGTCTGGGACTGGATCAGGTTTTGATGGTCTGGGACTGATCAGGTTGTGATGGTCTGGGACTGGATCAGGTTTTGATGGTCTGGGACTGATCAGGTTTTGATGGTCTGGGACTGGATCAGGTTCCGTTGCTCTAAGACTGGATCAGGTTTTTATGGTCTGGGACTGGATCAGCTTCTGATGGTCTGGGACTGGATCAGGTTCTGATGGTCTGGGACTGGATCAGCTTCTGATGGTCTGGGACTGGATCAGGTTCTGATGGTCTGGGACTGGATCAGGTTCTGATGGTCTGGGACTGGATCAGGTTTTGATGGTCTGGGACTTGATCAGGTTCTGATGGTCTGGGACTGGATCAGGTTCTGATGGTCTGGGACTGGATCAGGTTCTGTTGGTCTGGGACTGGATCAGGTTATGTTGGTCAGGGACTGGATCAGGTTATGATTGTCTGGAACTGGATCAGGTTCTGATGGTCTGGGACTGGATCAGGTTCTGATGGTCTGGGACTGGATCAGGTTCCGATGGTCTGGGACTGGATCAGGTTCTGATTGTCTGGAACTGGATCAGGTTCTGATGGTCTGGGACTGGATCAGGTTTTGATGGTCTGAGACTGGATCAGGTTCTGATGGTCTGGGACTGGATCAGGTTCCGATGCTCTAAGACTGGATCAGGTTCCGATGCTCTAAGACTGGATCAGGTTTTGATAGTCTGGTACTGGATCAGGTTCTGATGGTCTGGGACTGGATCAGGTTGTGATGGTCTGAGACTGGATCAGGTTCCGATGGTCTAAGACTGGATCAGGTTCTGATGGTCTGGGACTGGATCAGGTTCTGATGGTCTAAGACTGGATCAGGTTCCGATGGTCTAAGACTGGATCAGGTTCTGATGGTCTGGGACTGGATCAGATTCCGTTCTCTAAGACTGGATTAGGTTCTGATGTTCTGGGACTGGATCAGGTTTTGATGGTCTGGGACTGGATCAGGTTCTGATGGTCTGGGACTGGATCAGGTTCCGTTGCTCTAAGACTGGGTCAGGTTCTGATGGTCTAAGACTGGATCAGGTTCTGATGGTCTGGGACTGGATCAGGTTTTGATGGTCTGGGACTGGATCAGGTTCTGATGGTCTAAGACTGGATCAGGTTCTGATGGTCTGGGACTGGATCAGGTTCTGATGGTCTGGGACTGGATCAGGTTCTGATGGTCTGGGACTGGATCAGGTTTTGATGGTCTGGGACTGGATCAGGTTTTGATGGTCTGGGACTGGATCAGGTTCTGATGGTCTGGGACTGGATCAGGTTTTGATGGTCTGGGACTGGATCAGCTTCTGATGGTCTGGGACTGGATCAGGTTCTGATGGTCTGGGACTGGATCAGGTTCTGATGGTCTGGGACTGGATCAGGTTCTGATGGTCTGGGACTGGATCAGGTTATGTTGGTCAGGGACTGGATCAGGTTATGATTGTCTGGAACTGGATCAGGTTCTGATGGTCTGGGACTGGATCAGGTTCTGATGGTCTGGGACTGGATCAGGTTCCGATGGTCTGGGACTGGATCAGGTTCTGATTGTCTGGAACTGGATCAGGTTCTGATGGTCTGGGACTGGATCAGGTTCTGATGGTCTGGGACTGGATCAGGTTCCGTTGCTCTAAGACTGGGTCAGGTTCTGATGGTCTAAGACTGGATCAGGTTCTGATGGTCTGGGACTGGATCAGGTTTTGATGGTCTGGGACTGGATCAGGTTCTGATGGTCTAAGACTGGATCAGGTTCTGATGGTCTGGGACTGGATCAGGTTCTGATGGTCTGGGACTGGATCAGGTTCTGATGGTCTGGGACTGGATCAGGTTCTGATGGTCTAAGACTGGATCAGGTTCTGATGGTCTGGGACTGGATCAGGTTCTGATGGTCTGGGACTGGATCAGGTTCCGATGGTCTAAGACTGGATCAGGTTTTGATGGTCTGGGACTGGATCAGGTTTTGATGGTCTGGGACTGGATCAGGTTCCGTTGGTCTACGACTGGATCAGGTTCCGATGGTCTCAGACTGGATCAGGTTTTGATGGTCTGGGACTGGATCAGGTTCCGTTGGTCTAAGACTGGATCAGGTTCCGATGGTCTGGGACTGGTTCAGGTTTTGATGGTCTGGGACTGGATCAGGTTCCGTTGGTTTGGGACTGGATCAGGTTCCGATGGTCTAAGACTGGATCAGGTTTTGATGGTCTGGGACTGGATCAGGCTCCGTTGGTCTAAGACTGGATCAGGTTCCGATGGTCTGGGACTGGATCAGGTTCCGCTGGTCTAAGACTGGATCAGGTTTTGATGGTCTGGTACTGGATCAGGCTCCGTTGGTCTAAGACTGGATCAGGTTCTGTTGGTCTGGGACTGGATCAGGTTCCGTTGGTCTAAGACTGGATCAGGTTTTGATGGTCTGGTACTGGATCAGGTTCCGTTGGTCTAAGACTGGATCAGGTTCTAATGGTCTGGGACTGGATCAGCTTCCGTTGGTCTGGGACTGGATCAGGTTTCGATGGTCTGGGACTGGATCAGGTTCCGCTGGTCTAAGACTGGATCAGGTTCCGATGGTCTAAGACTGGATCAGGTTCTGATGGTCTGGGACTGGATCAGGTTCTGATGGTCTAAGACTGGATCAGGTTCCGATGGTCTAAGACTGGATCAGGTTCTGATGGTCTGGGACTGGATCAGGTTCCGTTGCTCTAAGACTGGATTAGGTTCTGATGTTCTGGGACTGGATCAGGTTTTGATGGTCTGGGACTGGATCAGGTTCTGATGGTCTGGGACTGGATCAGGTTCCGTTGCTCTAAGACTGGGTCAGGTTCTGATGGTCTAAGACTGGATCAGGTTCTGATGGTCTGGGACTGGATCAGGTTTTGATGGTCTGGGACTGGATCAGGTTCTGATGGTCTAAGACTGGATCAGGTTCTGATGGTCTGGGACTGGATCAGGTTCTGATGGTCTGGGACTGGATCAGGTTCTGATGGTCTGGGACTGGATCAGGTTTTGATGGTCTGGGACTGGATCAGGTTCTGATGGTCTGGGACTGGATCAGGTTTTGATGGTCTGGGACTGATCAGGTTGTGATGGTCTGGGACTGGATCAGGTTTTGATGGTCTGGGACTGATCAGGTTTTGATGGTCTGGGACTGGATCAGGTTCCGTTGCTCTAAGACTGGATTAGGTTCTGATGTTCTGGGACTGATCAGGTTGTGATGGTCTGGGACTGGATCAGGTTTTGATGGTCTGGGACTGGATCAGGTTTTGATGGTCTGGGACTGGATCAGCTTCTGATGGTCTGGGACTGGATCAGCTTCTGATGGTCTGGGACTGGATCAGGTTCTGATGGTCTGGGACTGGATCAGCTTCTGATGGTCTGGGACTGGATCAGGTTCTGATGGTCTGGGACTGGATCAGGTTCTGATGGTCTGGGACTGGATCAGGTTTTGATGGTCTGGGACTTGATCAGGTTCTGATGGTCTGGGACTGGATCAGGTTCTGATGGTCTGGGACTGGATCAGGTTCTGTTGGTCTGGGACTGGATCAGGTTATGTTGGTCAGGGACTGGATCAGGTTATGATTGTCTGGAACTGGATCAGGTTCTGATGGTCTGGGACTGGATCAGGTTCTGATGGTCTGGGACTGGATCAGGTTCCGATGGTCTGGGACTGGATCAGGTTCTGATTGTCTGGAACTGGATCAGGTTCTGATGGTCTGGGACTGGATCAGGTTTTGATGGTCTGAGACTGGATCAGGTTCTGATGGTCTGGGACTGGATCAGGTTCCGATGCTCTAAGACTGGATCAGGTTCCGATGCTCTAAGACTGGATCAGGTTTTGATAGTCTGGTACTGGATCAGGTTCTGATGGTCTGGGACTGGATCAGGTTGTGATGGTCTGGGACTGGATCAGGTTCCGATGGTCTAAGACTGGATCAGGTTCTGATGGTCTGGGACTGGATCAGGTTCCGATGGTCTAAGACTGGATCAGGTTCTGATGGTCTGGGACTGGATCAGGTTCTGATGGTCTAAGACTGGATCAGGTTCCGATGGTCTAAGACTGGATCAGGTTCTGATGGTCTGGGACTGGATCAGGTTCCGTTGCTCTAAGACTGGATTAGGTTCTGATGTTCTGGGACTGGATCAGGTTTTGATGGTCTAAGACTGGATCAGGTTCTGATGGTCTGGGACTGGATCAGGTTCTGATGGTCTGGGACTGGATCAGGTTCCGTTGCTCTAAGACTGGGTCAGGTTCTGATGGTCTAAGACTGGATCAGGTTCTGATGGTCTGGGACTGGATCAGGTTTTGATGGTCTGGGACTGGATCAGGTTCTGATGGTCTAAGACTGGATCAGGTTCTGATGGTCTGGGACTGGATCAGGTTCTGATGGTCTGGGACTGGATCAGGTTCTGATGGTCTGGGACTGGATCAGGTTTTGATGGTCTGGGACTGGATCAGGTTTTGATGGTCTGGGACTGGATCAGGTTCTGATGGTCTGGGACTGGATCAGGTTTTGATGGTCTGGGACTGGATCAGCTTCTGATGGTCTGGGACTGGATCAGGTTCTGATGGTCTGGGACTGGATCAGGTTCTGATGGTCTGGGACTGGATCAGGTTCTGATGGTCTGGGACTGGATCAGGTTCTGATGGTCTGGGACTGGATCAGGTTATGTTGGTCAGGGACTGGATCAGGTTATGATTGTCTGGAACTGGATCAGGTTCTGATGGTCTGGGACTGGATCAGGTTCTGATGGTCTGGGACTGGATCAGGTTCCGATGGTCTGGGACTGGATCAGGTTCTGATTGTCTGGAACTGGATCAGGTTCTGATGGTCTGGGACTGGATCAGGTTCTGATGGTCTGGGACTGGATCAGGTTTTGATGGTCTGAGACTGGATCAGGTTCTGATGGTCTGGGACTGGATCAGGTTTTGATAGTCTGGTACTGGATCAGGTTCTGATGGTCTGGGACTGGATCAGGTTGTGATGGTCTGGGACTGGATCAGGTTCTGTTGGTCTGGGACTGGATCAGGTTGTGATGGTCTGGGACTGGATCAGGTTCTGTTGGTCAGGGGCTGGATCAGGTTCCGATGGTCTGGGACTGGATCAGGTTCTGTTGGTCAGGGGCTGGATCAGGTTCCGATGGTCTGGGACTGGATCAGGTTCTGATGGTCTGGGACTGGATCAGGTTCTGATTGTCTGGGACTAGATCAGGTTCTGTTGGTCTGGGACTGGATCAGGTTCTGTTGGTCAGGGACTGGATCAGGTTTTGATGGTCTGGGACTGGATCAGGTTCTGATGGTCTGGGACTGGATCAGGTTCTGATGGTCTGGGACTGGATCAGGTTCTGATGGTATGGTACTGGATCAGGTTCTGATTGTCTGGGACTAGATCAGGTTCTGTTGGTCAGGGACTGGATCAGGTTCTGATGGTCTGGGACTGGATCAGGTTCTGATGGTCTAAGACTGGATCAGGTTCTGATGGTCTGGGACTGGATCAGGTTTTGATGGTCTGGGACTGGATCAGGTTCTGATGGTCTGGGACTGGATCAGGTTCTGATGGTCTGGGACTGGATCAGGTTCTGATGGTCTGGTACTGGATCAGGTTCTGATGGTCTGGAACTGGATCAGGTTCTGTTGGTCAGGGACTGGATCAGGTTCTGATGGTCTGGGACTGGATCAGGTTCTGATGGTCTGGGACTGGACTGGGTTCTGGAGGCAGAACATTTCTAATCTGTCTGCAGAGAGATTAAAGGTCAGCGTGTGTCTCTGACCTGCCAAAGAAGGCGACCTTCATGTGTCTCCTCAGCAGGACGTCTCTGATGGTGGACAGCTTGGTGGCGCAGCTCTGCATCTCCAGACTCTGGTCCTCCACGGCCACCTGACCCAGGTCATCGCTGCGCCACACCTCTGACATCACAGGAAACAAAACAACAACAAACAGCTTTGTGCGTGTGTGTGTGTGTGTGTGTGTGTGTGTGTGTGTGTGTGTGTGTGTGTGTGTGTGTGTGTGTGTGTGTGTGTGTGTGTGTGTGTGTGTGGTTCTGACCATCCACAAAGGCAGAGCCGTCTTTCACAAAGTCCAGAAGCTGATCAAAGATGGAGGTGATTGATCGCTTTGCTACGACAAAGCGACGCAGAGGAGATGGGTCCTCA
>NC_136625.1:3939148-3946648 GCF_933228915.1 Telmatherina bonti | reverse complement strand
TACATAAATATATAAATATATAAACATATATACATATATACATATATAAACATACATACATACATACATACATATATAAACATGTATACATATATGAACATACATACATACATACATGCATATATAAACATACATACATACATACATACATACGTACATACATACATACATACATATATAAACATACATACGTACATAAATATATAAACATACATACATACATACATACATACATATATGAACATACATACAAACATACATACATACATATATAAACATACATACATACATACATATATAAACATACATACATACATACATATATAAACATATATACATATGTACATATATAAACATATATGCATGTATACATATGTAAGGAAACATACATACATACATATATAAACATGTATACATATATACATATATAAACATACACACATACATACATATATAAACATATATATACATATATATATACATACATACATATATAAACATACATACATACATATATACAGACAGACATACATACATACATACATACATATATAAACATACATACATATACACATATATAAACAAACATACATTCATACATACATACATACATGTCTAAAAAATACATACATACATACAAATATAAACAGACATACATATATACATATATAAACATACATACATATATACATATAAGAACATACATACATACATACATACATATATAAACATACATACATACATACATACATACATACATACATACATACATACATACATACATACATATATAAACATACATACATATGTACATATATAAACATATATACATGTATACGTATGTAAACATACATACATACATACATATATAAAAATACATACATACATACATACATACATACATATATAAACATATATACATATATACATATATTAACATACATACATATATAAATATACATTCATACATAAATACATACATATATGAACATACATACATACATATATAAACATACATACATACATACATACATACATACATATATAAACATACATACATACATAGATATATAAACATAAATACATATATAAACATATAAACATATATAAACATACATACATACATACATACATAAATATATAAATATATAAACATATATACATATATACATATATAAACATAAATACATACATACATATATAAACATATATACATATATGAACATACATACATACATACATACATACATACATACATACATACATACATATATAAACATACATACATACATACATACATACATACATACATACATACATACATACATACATACATACGTACATACATACATACATACATATATAAACATACATACGTACATAGATATATAAACATACATACATACATACATACATACATACATATATAAACATACATACATACATACATACATACATATATAAACATACATACATACATACATATATAAACATACATATATACATACATATATAAACATATATACATATGTACATATATAAACATATATACATGTATACATATGTAAACATACATACATACATACATATATAAACATGTATACATATATACATATATAAACATACATACATATATAAACATACATTTATACATACATACATATATGAACATATATACATATATAAATATACATACATATATACATATATACATGAATAAACATACATACATACAGACATACACATATAAACCTATATACAAACATACACATATAAACATACATACATACATACATATATAAACATACACAAATACATACATATATAAACATATATATACATATATATATATACATACATACATATATAAACATACATACATACATACATACATACATATATAAACATACATACATATATAAACATACATACATACATACATACATACATACATACATACATACATACATATATAAACATACATTCATACATAAATACATACATATTTGAACATACATACATACATATGTAAACATACATACATACATACATACATACATACATATATGAACATACATACATACATACATATATAAACGTACATACATACATATATAAACATACATACATACATAGATATATAAACATAAATACATATATAAACATATAAACATATATAAACATACATACATACATACATACATAAATATATAAATATATAAACATATATACATATATACATATATAAACATACATACATACATACATACATACATACATACATACATACATATATAAATATACATTCATACATAAATACATACATATATGAACATACATACATACATATATAAACATACATACATACATACATACATACATACATATATAAACATACATACATACATAGATATATAAACATAAATACATATATAAACATATAAACATATATAAACATACATACATACATACATACATAAATATATAAATATATAAACATATATACATATATACATATATAAACATAAATACATACATACATATATAAACATATATACATATATGAACATACATACATACATACATACATACATACATACATACATACATACATATATAAACATACATACATACATACATACATACATACATACATACATACATACATACATACATACATACATACATACGTACATACATACATACATACATATATAAACATACATACGTACATAGATATATAAACATACATACATACATACATACATACATACATACATATATAAACATACATACATACATACATATATAAACATACATATATACATACATATATAAACATATATACATATGTACATATATAAACATATATACATGTATACATATGTAAACATACATACATACATACATATATAAACATGTATACATATATACATATATAAACATGTATACATATATACATATATAAACATACATACATATATAAACATACATTCATACATACATACATATATGAACATATATACATATATAAATATACATACATATATACATATATACATGAATAAACATACATACATACAGACATACACATATAAACCTATATACAAACATACACATATAAACATACATACATACATACATATATAAACATACACAAATGCATACATATATAAACATATATATACATATATATATATACATACATACATATATAAACATACATACATACATACATACATACATATATAAACATACATACATATATAAACATACATACATACATACATACATACATACATACATACATACATATATAAACATACATTCATACATAAATACATACATATTTGAACATACATACATACATATGTAAACATACATACATACATACATACATACATACATATATGAACATACATACATACATACATATATAAACGTACATACATACATATATAAACATACATACATACATAGATATATAAACATAAATACATATATAAACATATAAACATATATAAACATACATACATACATACATACATAAATATATAAATATATAAACATATATACATATATACATATATAAACATACATACATACATACATACATACATACATACATACATACATATATAAACATACTTTCATACATAAATACATACATATTTGAACATACATACATACATATATAAACATACATACATACATACATACATACATATATGAACATACATACATACATACATATATAAACGTACATACATACATATATAAACATACATACATACATATATAAACATAAATACATATATAAACATATAAACATATATAAACATACATACATACATACATACATACATAAATGTATAAATATATAAACATATATACATATATACATATATAAACATACATACATACATACATATATAAACATTACATATATGAACATACATACATACATACATACATACATACATACATATATAAACATACATACATACATATATAAACATACATATGTACATAGATATATAAACATACATACATACATACATACATATATACATATATAAACCTACATACGTACATAGATATATAAACATACATAAATACATACATACATACATATATGAATGTACATACATACATATATGAACATATATACATATGTACATATATAAACATATATACATGTATACATATGTAAACATACATACATACACACATATATAAACATACATACATACATATATAAGCATATATACATATATACATACATACATACATACATACATACATACAAACATACATATATAAACATACATACATACATACATACATACATACATACATACATACATATATAAACATGTATACATATATACATATATAAACATACATACATATATAAACATACATACATATATAAACATACATTCATACATACATACATATATGAACATATATACATATATAAATATACATACATATATACATATATACATGAATAAACATACATACATACAGACATACATATATAAACTTACATACAAACATACACATATAAACATACATACATACATCCATATATATATACATACACAAATACATACATATATAAACATATATATATATATATATATATATATACATACATACATATATAAACATACATACATACATACATACATGTATAAACATACATACATACATACATACATACATACATACATACATAGATACATACATATATAAACATACATACATACATATTTAAACATATATACATATGTACATAAATAAACATATATACATACATACATACATACATACATAAACATGTATACATATATACATATATAAACATACATACATATATAATCATATATTCATACATACATATATATATAAACATATATACATATATAAATATACATACATATATACATATATACATGTATAAACATACATACATATATAAACATATATACAAACATACATATATAAACATACATACATACATACATACATATAAAAATATACACACATACATACATATATAAACATATATATACATATATATATATACATACATACATATATAAACATACATACATACATATATACATACATACATACATATATAAACATACATACATATACACATATATAAACAAACATACATTCATACATACATACATACATGTCTAAAAAATACATACATACATACAAATATAAACAGACATACATATATACATATATGAACATACATACATATATAAACATACATACATATATACATATAAGAACATACATACATACATACATACATACATATATAAACATATATACATACATACATACATACATACATACATATATACATACATACATATATAAACATACATACATATGTGCATATATAAACATATATACATGTATACGTATGTAAACATACATACATACATACATACATATATAAAAATTACATACATACATACATACATACATACATACATATATAAACATATATACATATATACATATATTAACATACATGCATATATAAATATACATTCATACATAAATACATACATATATGAACATACATACATACATATATAAACATACATACATACATACATATATAAACATACATACATACATACATATATAAACATACATACATACATAGATATATAAACATAAATACATATATAAACATATAAACATATATAAACATACATACATACATACATACATACATAAATATATAAATATATAAACATATATACATATATACATATATAAACATACATACATACATACATATATAAACATATATACATATATGAACATACATACATACATACATACATATATAAACATACATACATACATACATACATACGTACATACATACATACATACATATATAAACATACATACGTACATAAATATATAAACATACATACATACATACATACATACATACATACAAACATACATATATAAACATACATACATACATACATACATACATACATACATATATAAACATGTATACATATATACATATATAAACATACATACATATATAAACATACATACATATATAAACATACATTCATACATACATACATATATGAACATATATACATATATAAATATACATACATATATACATATATACATAAATAAACATACATACATACAGACATACATATATAAACTTACATACAAACATACACATATAAACATACATACATACATCCATATATATATACATACACAAATACATACATATATAAACATATATATATATATATATATATACATACATACATATATAAACATACATACATACATACATGTATAAACATACATACATACATACATACATACATACATACATACATATATACATAGATACATACATATATAAACATACATACATACATATTTAAACATATATACATATGTACATAAATAAACATATATACATACATACATACATACATACATAAACATGTATACATATATACATATATAAACATACATACATATATAATCATATATTCATACATACATATATATATAAACATATATACATATATAAATATACATACATATATACATATATACATGTATAAACATACATACATATATAAACATATATACAAACATACATATATAAACATACATACATACATACATACATATAAAAATATACACACATACATACATATATAAACATATATATACATATATATATATATACATACATACATATATAAACATACATACATACATATATACATACATACATACATATATAAACATACATACATATACACATATATAAACAAACATACATTCATACATACATACATACATGTCTAAAAAATACATACATACATACAAATATAAACAGACATACATATATACATATATGAACATACATACATATATAAACATACATACATATATACATATAAGAACATACATACATACATACATACATACATATATAAACATATATACATACATACATACATACATACATATATACATACATACATATATAAACATACATACATATGTGCATATATAAACATATATACATGTATACGTATGTAAACATACATACATACATACATACATATATAAAAATTACATACATACATACATACATACATACATACATATATAAACATATATACATATATACATATATTAACATACATGCATATATAAATATACATTCATACATAAATACATACATATATGAACATACATACATACATATATAAACATACATACATACATACATATATAAACATACATACATACATACATATATAAACATACATACATACATAGATATATAAACATAAATACATATATAAACATATAAACATATATAAACATACATACATACATACATACATAAATATATAAATATATAAACATATATACATATATACATATATA
>NC_136625.1:3926648-3934148 GCF_933228915.1 Telmatherina bonti | reverse complement strand
CGTTGACGTGGACCAGACGGGGAGCCGCGGCGCGTCCTCCGCCAGGTATCCCCAGCACCGTTACTGAACAGCCAGCCTCCGGTAAGACGCTGATTTGTTTCTATTGTCAACAGGCTGGTCACAAAGCGTCTGTGTGTCCGCTAAAAAAAACTAAAATTACCGACGCATGTTACGCGCCTAGACATGAAGTTGATCCTGCTGAAAATGAGGAACTAAGAAAACAAGTGCACAAATCTGTAACGGTGAACAATGAGACTGTTATCGCGCTAATAGACAGTGGGAGCTTTACCTCCCTCATTCATAAAAATCTGGTTCCAGTTGGCAATCTGGATTACAGGCTCACAAAAGACATTGTGTGTGTTCACGGAGATAATCATGCGTACCCACAAGCAGAAGTGACTGTGTACGTGGATGACCAGCCGTATTTACTCACGGTTGGCGTAGTAGATAACCTGCCTGTGGACCTTTTGCTGGGCAGAGATCTCCCGGTGTTAACGGACATATTACAAAGTGCTACTTGCGTCACTGGGACTGATGAGCGCCATGTTAATGCTGTTGGTACTAATGTTCTGGACGGTGCTGAGACTAATGTTAAGGACTGTGTTGCCTGTCCCGTGGTTACCCGGGCCCAGGTCCAAGCTGGGGTGATGCCTCTCCTGGACTTAGATAATAGCCTGTGCGAAAGCAGCATCAGAGGCCCGAAAAAGCCTCGAAGGCAACGTCGGTTTGAGAAACAGCTGGGCATAGCAGCACCTGACACACAGGGGCTGGATATTAGGTATAGGTGGGAAATCCCAGAAAATATGGCTGAGCTACAAAAACATGATGACACCTTGAAACCCCTCTTTAAGAAAGTGGTGGAGGGTGGAGATATACAATATGTGGGGAAAGACTGTTTTTTCATTGAGAATGAACTGTTGTATGTACAAAATGAAAAACAGAAACGTCTTGTGCTCCCTAAAAATTGTCACTCTGTAGTGATGCAGGTAGCTCATACGGTACCTTGGGCGGGGCATTTAGGCCGACATAAAACTTACCTGCGGGTTAGCTCCCGGTTTTACTGGCCCGGGATGTATAGTGACATTCAAAATTACTTCCTGACCTGCCCGACATGTCAGAAAACTAGCACACCACGCAGAGCCGACCGTGCGTGTCTCCAGCCCCTGCCGGTCATCTCCACCCCATTCCGGAGGCTAGCAATGGACATTGTTGGGCCCCTGGTGAGAAGCAGCCAGGGTCATCAGTACATTTTAGTTGTCTGCGACTATGCCACCAGGTACCCGGAAGCCTTTCCCCTCCGTACCATTACTACCACCGCAATAGCGCGTTGCTTGATTGAACTTTTTTCCAGAGTGGGAATTCCAGATGAGATTCTGACCGATCAGGGGACTAACTTCACCTCACAGCTTATGCAGCAGTTCCACCGGCAGCTGGGCATCACAACCATCAAGACTACGCCCTACCATCCGCAGACGGATGGGTTAGTGGAACGATTTAACCAGACCCTGAAACGGATGCTGCAGAGATTCGTGGCCGATACCGGGCGGGACTGGCATCGATGGCTCCCATTTCTTCTCTTCGTCTACCGTGAGGTTCCCCAGGCTTCCACTGGGTTTTCCCCATTTGAGCTACTATATGGGTGGGATGTCCAGGGGCCTCTAGACCTTCTACGTAAAAGCTGGGAGGGACCTGTCAGCAGACCGGCCGAGAAAGGGACGTTACATTATATCCTGGAGATGAGAGAACGTCTGGCAACATACAGAGAGGAGGCAGAGCTGAATCTACAGGCAGCGCAGCAGAAACAAAAGACCTGGTACGACCAACAGGCCAGACAGCGGGATCTCCAGCCTGGCCAGAAGGTGCTCCTGCTCCTGCCATCATCCACCAGCAAGCTGCTGGCTAAGTGGCAAGGTCCTTATACCATCACTCGGAAGATGGGTCCTGTTACTTATGAGGTCTTCCATCCAGAGAAAAAGAAACAGAAACAAACCTACCATGTCAACCTGCTAAAAGAATGGAGAGAACCGAGCAACCAGACAGAGGCTGTGGGCTTGGTGGTACGAGGAGCTAAACCAGAGGGTGGAAATTCCCAGTGGGGAAATCTGACCCAGGCCAGTCTGCCGGAACTGTCTCACCTTTCCTCAGAACAGGTAGCCCAATTGCAGCAGGTGTTTCAGGAGGTGCCCACCTTGTTCAGACCGACGCCTGGACGAACCTCTGTCATCCAGCATCAGATCCGTCTGAAGGAGTCCCGACCAATCCGACAACGTCCCTATCGGGTCCCTCAGATGCTGGTGGGGAAACTGAGGGAAGAGGTTACGACCATGTTGGAGTTGGGAGTGATTGAGCCATCTGAATCAGAGTGGTGCAGCCCAATGGTCCTACTAACAAAGAAGGATGGGTCCCTGAGGCCGTGTATAGACTTTCGAAAACTGAATGCTGTCTCAGAGTTTGACGCGTATCCAATGCCTCGAATCGATGAGCTGCTGGAAAGGATTGGATCTGCCACGTACATCACCACTCTGGATTTGTGTAAAGGATACTGGCAGGTACCGCTGGAACCATCCTGCCGTCCCTACACAGCCTTCCGAACTCCCACTGGACTTTATCAGTTCACCGTCATGCCGTTTGGGCTTCACGGAGCCCCTGCAACGTTTCAGCGGCTGATGGACCGAGTCCTGCAGGGGTGTGACGACATCAGCGCCGCCTACCTTGATGACGTTGTCATTTTCAGTGACACCTGGGAGGAGCATCTCCTCCATCTCAGACGTGTCCTAAAAGCCATTCAGCAGGCAGGTCTCACACTAAACATGGCCAAGTGTGAGTGGGCGAGGCAAGAAGTACGATACCTGGGATACCAGCTGGGACAAGGCCAGGTGCGTCCTCAGATGGACAAAGTGGAGGCCATCCGCAACTGTGCCCGACCACGGACCAAAAAGGAGGTGCGGTCTTTCTTGGGTCTGGCAGGATGGTATCGCCGGTTTGTGCCACAATTTGCTACGATGGCTGCCCCGCTCACTGCACTCACCACCAAGGGCCAGAGAAATCCTGTGTCCTGGACAGAGGAATGTGAACGCACCTTCAACTCCCTAAAGGAGGCATTGTGTTCGTCTCCAGTTCTTTGTAGCCCGGACTTCAACAAAAAGTTTCTGGTGCAGGTGGATGCGTCAGCAGTCGGTATTGGAGCAGTGTCAGCTCAGGGCGATGAGGGAGCAGAACGACCCATCCTGTATCTCAGCCAACGATTGCTGCCCAGGGAGACTCGCTACTCTGTCATTGAGAAGGAGGGGCTGGCTATTAAATGGGCTCTGGACAGCCTACGATATTATCTGCTTGGACGTGAGTTCGACTTAGAGACTGACCATCGTGCCTTAACCTGGATTCAATCTATGAAGGACCATAATAGTCGACTTACCCGATGGTACCTTGCACTGCAACCGTTCCGATTTCAGATTCGGCACCGATCAGGGGAGACAAATATTGTTGCAGATTATCTCTCGCGGTTGCCGTACATCGTCAACCCAGAAGAGGAGGGAGATGATGTGACAAAGCTGCCTTGTCACTGACACCCACACCCCCAACCACCTACCTGACAGTGTTCCGGGTCGTCAGGCCCAGCAAATCTCTTGCAGTCCCACGTAGCCGCTTTAGTTCGGTTATGCCACCTGTCAGGTAGCAGACTAATAGGGGTGCACACCTAGTGGTCTGCTACAAATACTGGGAGCAGGTTATGGATGGGAAAACTGCTGGGGTGTCATCCTCATCTGCTGGGGGGTTGGTAAAAACTGGGTTAAGGGGTTTACCTGTGTTTTATGGCTGGAGTATGCCGCAATGCGGCAAAGACGTCATCGTCCCGTGACTAACAGATGTTTAGAATAAATACACCGTAGTATTATGTTTTCTATGTTCATCTGTGGAAATATGTATGGGGTTAGGTTCCTGAACTTTGTTGATATTGTTTTTTTTTTTGGGTGGTCTATATATTGTTGGGAAATTTGGGGGAAAATCCCATTTATTTGTAGTAATGGGAAGTTCATGGGAAGGGGCGGGGCATTGTGTTTTTAAGACGCTCATTCAGAGCGGACCGGGGGGAGTGTGAGGAGTTAGTCGGAGAAACTTGGTGTGAATAATAAAAATGGAGTGTTGATGGTATGCAGAGCGGGCAGCCATTATAAATACAACCTTGTAAATTGTGTAAATAGCTGGCTGGTCACTGTAAATATTACTGCACTGTGGAGATTGATGCGCACAATAAAACCCACATGAGAAAAGGAGCCACGACTTCGCCACATCATTGTACAGCGAACAGAGCCCCGTCACACATACATACATACATACAGACATATATAAACATACATACATACATACATACATACATACATACATATATACATATATAAACATACATACATACATACATTTATAAACATATATACATATGTACATATATAAACATATATACATGTATACATATGTAAACATACATACATACACACATATATAAACATATATACATATATACATACATACATACATACATATATAAACATACATACATACATACATATATAAACATACATACATACATACATATATAAACATATATAAATATGTACATATATAAACATATATACATGTATACATATGTAAACATACATACATACATACATACATACATATATAAACATGTATACATATATACATATATAAACATACATACATGTATAAACATACATACATACATACATATACACATATTTAAACATATATACAAACATACATATATAAACATTCATACATACATACATACATACATACATACATACATACATACATACATACATACATATGTAAACATATATACATATTTAAATATATAAACATACAAACATATATAAACATATATGCATATATAAACATTCATACATACATACATACAAATATAAACAGACATACATATATACATATATAAACAGACATACATATATAAACATATATGCATATGTAAACATTCATACATACATACAAATATAAACAGACATACATATATACATATATAAACAGACATACATACATACATACATATATAAACATACATAACTACATACATATATAAACATACATACATATATACATATATAAACATACATACATACATACATACATATATAAACATACATTCATACATACATACATATATATACATATATACATATATAAACATACATACATATAAACATATATACATTTATAAACATACATACAAACATACATACATATACACATATTTAAACATATATACAAACATACATATATAAACTTACACACATACATACATACATACATATATACAAATATAAACATATACACATATATAAACATAAATATATACATAGATATATAAACATACATACATATATGAACATATATACATATATACATATATGAACATTCATACATACATACATACATACATACATACATACATATATAAACATATATACATGTATACATATATAAACATACATACATGTATAAACATACATACATACATACATATACACATATTTAAACATATATACAAACATACATATATAAACATACCTACTTACATACATATATACATATATAAACATAAACATATATAAACATACATACATACATAGATATATAAACATACATACATATATAAACATAAATACATGCATACGTACATAAATATATAGACATACATGAACACAGATACACACATAGATACATACACGTACGTACGTATAGACATGCATATACATACATACACATAAACACACATACATACATACATACATACATACATAAATACATATATACATATATAAACAGAAATACATACATACATACATATATACATATATAAACAGAAATACATACATACATACATATATCCATTTATAAACATACATACATACATACATACATACATATTTCAACATATATACATGTATACATATATAAACATACATACATACATACATACATATATATATCAACATATATACATATATAAGCATACATACATATATATAAACATACATACATATATAAACAGACATATATAAACATATATACATATGTACATAAATAAACATATATACATACATACATATATAAACATGTATACATATATACATATATATGTATGTACATGTATGTATATATATATATATATATATATATATATATATATATATATATATATATATATATATATATATATATATATATATATATATATATATATATATACATACGTATAAACATATATATACATACATGCATAAATACATACATACGTAAAGACATACATATACATACATACTTACCTGCGTACATAAATACATACATACATACATGCATACATACATACATACATACATACATACACACATACATACATCCATAAATATATTAAGACATACACACATATACATACAAACATATGTAAACGTACATACATACATACATACATATATAAACATATATACATACATACATGCATACATATATAAACATACATACATACATACATACATACATACATACATACATTTTAATTATTTCATACATACATACATACATACATACATACATTCATACATACATACATATACACATACATACATACATACATACATACATACATACATACATACATACATACATACATACATATTAATACATGTATACATGCATCCATACATACATAAATACATACATACAGAAATATATTTAGACATACATACATACATACATACATACATACATACATACATACATACATACATACATGTATACATACATACATTTATACATACATACATACATACATACATAAATATATACATACATACATACATACATACATACATACATATACACATATTTAAACATATATACAAACATACATATATAAACATACCTACTTACATACATATATACATATATAAACATAAACATATATAAACATACATACATACATACATAGATATATAAACATACATACATATATAAACATAAATACATGCATACGTACATAAATATATAGACATACATGATCACAGATACACACATAGATACATACACGTACGTACGTATAGACATGCATATACATACATACACATAAACACACATACATACATACATACATACATAAATACATACATCCATACATACAGACATTCAAACATTTATACATACATATATATATATATATATATATATATATATATATATATATATATATATATATATATATATATATATATATACATACGTATAAACATATATATACATACATGCATAAATACATACATACGTAAAGACATACATATACATACATACTTACCTGCGTACATAAATACATACATACATACATGCATACATACATACATACATACATACATACATACACACATACATACATCCATAAATATATTAAGACATACACACATATACATACAT
>NC_136625.1:3846648-3919148 GCF_933228915.1 Telmatherina bonti | reverse complement strand
TGCTATAGAAATAAAGTTGAACTTGAACATTGGACCAAGTACTCTCAAAGTTTATCTGGGCTGGAAAACATCCAAGAGCACGAAAAGCAGTACTGCAGGGAGTCAGCAGGATGGAGGCCTTGCATTGTCCAACTTTTTATTATTGGGCAGCCAATTTACAAAAAATTCATGCTTGGTGCATCTCTTCTGATCTGGACGAGTGCAGAATGGAGTATACCTCTTACCCTTCATCCCTTGCAGCTATGGTATGTGCTCCCCTGGCCTCTTGTCCTAGCCTTATTAAAAACTCTGTTCTACTTGAATTCCTTCGAAATTATGAAACAATTCAGGCAACATTTCAATCTCTATGCGCCTAACCCACGTAGTTGTTTTACTTATTTATAATACTTTACTACGTATACGTGTAAGTTTGCTTATTAGTTAGCATATTACTTTTAGTACTTATAAACTGTATTTTTTGGCCCAGTCTAGTATTTCTCAGGAAAACTCATCCTGAAAGTTCACTAGGATGTTGAAAACAAATCTGATAAATTTATATAAAAGTTACATAAACATACTAAGCAATGCATTTACAAATACCTGCTTTAAAGATGTAAATGCACATTGATCCCCCCACATTCATGCACCACTACACACCCCCCATACACACCCCTACCTGCCCAAACACACACCCAAATACCAACACACAGACCACCACATTCACACGCACGCTGAAACCCCCAACCCCTTGGTCCGCGGGCCAAGCACCAGGGCACAGACCACCCACCACCGCAGCGACAAATCCAGGTTCAACCCAGACCCCCAGCATAGGACGACCCTTCTGCCCCAGACGAGGGGAACCCTCGGGCAACGGACCCCAGCCCTGCAGCGGCATGGCCGGCCACCGTGGTGAGGCAGCTCCAACCACTGACCCACCCAATGATGATCTAAACCAAGTGGAGGATGGTTTAATGGGGATCATTTAGAACAGGATAACTGAATTATTAACAATCTGACGCGACTTTAGGAGTCTTGTTTATTTGTGAATTTTCCAAACAGGAAGAGAAGCAGTAAAACGCTGATGTTAAACCAAGCCTTTTAAAGAAGCAGGGGCGGGGTCAAACACTGCTGTGTAGCACCGCCTTTTAAAGAAGCAGGGGCGGGGTCAAACACTGCCGTGTAGCCCCGCCTTCTAAAGAAGCAGGGGCGGGGTCAAACACTGCAGTGTAGCCCCGCCTTTTAAAGAAGCAGGAATTACTACAAAACAGAAAATACAACAGTCAGTCCGTCAGTTGCCATGGAGACCCGGCAGATGAAAGATACACCAGGATTATCTGCCCTTTTTCATCTTGGCCACCTTCTCCTTCCTTTTCTTCACGTGTTTGGGTACTTTGGTTTTCCTCTTCTCTCTCTGAGCTTCTTTCACCATCTTCTTTTTCTCCTGAAACACAAAACATATTTGATCTTTTATTCCTAAAGGAGGTTAGCGTGTAAAGTCTGCTGGGATCACGTGATGAGTCACTAACACGGGACGTTACCAGCAGACTTCACGCGATCATTCTACATGTTACTGCAACGCATCACTTGATGAGTCATGTTAACATGTAGAATGTTAGTGTGTGAAGACTGCTGGGAACACGTGATGAGTCATGTTAACATGTAGATTGTTAGCGTGTAAATTCTGCTGGGAACACGTGATGAGTCACGTTAACACGTAGATTGTTACCGTGTGAAGTCTGCTGGAAACAGGTGATGTGTAACACCTAACATGTAGAATGTTAGCATGTGAAGTCTGCTGGGACCACGTGATGGGTAACAGGTAACAAGTAGAATGTTAACGTGTGAAGTCTGCTGGGAACACGTGATGTGTAACACGTAGAATGTTAGCGTGTGAAGTCTGCTGGGAAAACGTAATGAGACATGTTAACATGGAGAATGTTAGCGTGGGAAGTCTGCTGGGAACACGTGATGAGTCATGTTAACATGGAGAATGTTAGCGTGTGAAGTCTGCTGGGACCACGTGATGAGGCATGTTAACATGGAGAATGTTAGCGTGTGAAGTCTGCTGGGAACACGTGATGGGTAACAGGTAACAAGTAGAATGTTAACGTGTGAAGTCTGCTGGGAACACGTGATGTGTAACACGTAGAATGTTAGCGTGTGAAGTCTGCTGGGAAAACGTAATGAGACATGTTAACATGGAGAATGTTAGCGTGGGAAGTCTGCTGGGAACACGTGATGAGTCATGTTAACACGGAGAATGTTAGCGTGTGAAGTCTGCTGGGAACACATGATGAGTCATGTTAACAGCGAGAATATTAGCGTGTGAAGTCTGTTGGGAACACGTGATGTGTAACACGTAACGCATAGAATGTTAGCGTGTGAAGTCTGCTGGGAACACGTGATGAGTCACGTTAATACGTAGATTATTAGCGTGTGAAGTCTGCTGGGAACACGTGATGAGGCCTGTTAACACGGAGAATGTTAGCGTGTGAAGTCTGCTGGGAACACGTGAAGTGTAAAACCTAACACGGAGAATGTTAGCGTGTGAAGTCTGCTGGGAACACGTGATGTGTAACACGTAACGCATAGAATGTTAGCGTTCAAATCTGCTGGGAACACGTGATAAGTCACGTTAACACGAAGAATGTTAGTCTGTAAAGTCTGCTGGGAACACGTGATGAGACATGTTAACACGGAGAATGTTAGCGTGTGAAGTCTGCTGGGAACACGTGAAGTGTAAAACCTAACACGTAGAATGTTAGCGTGTGAAGTCTGCTGGGAACACGTGATGTGTAAAACATAACACGTAGAATATTAGTGTGTGAAGTCTGCTGGGAACACGTGATCAGTCACGTTAACACGTAGAATGTTAACGTGTGAAGTCTGCTGGGAACACGTGATGAGTCACGTTAATACGTAGATTGTTAGCGTGTGAAATCTGCTGGGAACACGTGATGAGTCATGTTAACACGAAGAATGATAGTCTGTAAAGTCTGCTGGGAACACGTGATGAGACATGTTTACACGGAGAATGTTAGCGTGTAAAGTCTGCTGGGCACACGTGATGTGTAACATGTAACACGTAGAATGTTAGTGTGTGGTGTCTGCTGGGAACACGTGATGAGTCACGTTAACATGTAGATTGTTAGCGTGTGATGTCTTCTGGGAACACGTGATATGTAACACCTAACACGTAGAATGTTAGCTTGTGAAGTCTGCTGGGAACACATGATGAGACTTGTTTACACGGAGAATGTTAGCGTGTGAAATCTGCTGGGAACACGTGATGACTCAGGTTAACACGGAGAATGTTAGCGTGTGAAGTCTGCTGGGAGCACGTGATGGGTAACACGTAACAAGTAGAATGTTAACGTGTGAAGTCTGCTGGGAACACGTGATGAGTCACGTTAATACGTAGATTGTTAGCGTGTGAAATCTGCTGGGAACACGTGATGAGTCATGTTAACACGAAGAATGTTAGTCTGTAAAGTCTGCTGGGAACACGTGATGAGACATGTTAACACGGAGAATGTTAGCGTGTGAAGTCTGCTGGAAACACATGATGTGTAACATGTATCACGGAGAATGTTAGTGTGTGGAGTCTGCTGGGAACACGTGATGAGACATGTTAACACGGAGAATGTTAGCGTGTGAAGTCTGCTGGGAACACGTGATGAGACATGTTAACACGGAGAATGTTAGCGTGTGAAGTCTGCTGGGAACACGTGATGAGACATGTTTACACAGAGAATGTTAGCGTGGGAAGTCTGCTGGGAACACGTGATGTGTAACACCTAACACGTACAATGTTAGCGTGTGAAGTCTGCTGGGAACACGTGATGAGACATGTTAACACGGAAACACGGAGAATGTTAGCGTGTGAAGTCTGCTGGGAACACGCGATGAGACATGTTTACACGGAGAATGTTAGCGTGGGAAGTCTGCTGGGAACACGTGATGTGTCACACCTAACACGTACAATGTTAGCGTGTGAAGTCGGCTGGGAACACGTGATGAGACATGTTAACACGGAGAATGTTAGCGTGTGAAGTCTGCTGGGAACACGTGAAGTGTAAAACCTAACACGTAGAATGTTAGCGTGTGAAGTCTGCTGGGAACACGTGATGTGTAAAACATAACACGGAGAATATTAGTGTGTGAAGTCTGCTGGGAACACGTGATCAGTCACGTTAACACGTAGAATGTTAACGTGTGAAGTCTGCTGGGAACACCTGATGAGTCACGTTAATACGTAGATTGTTAGCGTGTGAAATCTGCTGGGAACACGTGATGAGTCATGTTAACACGAAGAATGTTAGTCTGTAAAGTCTGCTGGGAACACGTGATGAGACATGTTTACACGGAGAATGTTAGCGTGTAAAGTCTGCTGGGAACACGTGATGTGTAACATGTAACACGTAGAATGTTAGTGTGTGGTGTCTGCTGGGAACACGTGATGAGTCACGTTAACATGTAGATTGTTAGCGTGTGATGTCTTCTGGGAACACGTGATATGTAACACCTAACACGTAGCATGTTAACTTGTGAAGTCTGCTGGGAACACATGATGAGACTTGTTTACACGGAGAATGTTAGCGTGTGAAGTCTGCTGGGAACACATGATGAGTCATGTTAACAGCGAGAATATTAGCGTGTGAAGTCTGTTGGGAACACGTGATGTGTAACACGTAACGCATAGAATGTTAGCGTGTGAAGTCTGCTGGGAACACGTGATGAGGCCTGTTAACACGGAGAATGTTAGCGTGTGAAGTCTGCTGGGAACACGTGAAGTGTAAAACCTAACACGGAGAATGTTAGCGTGTGAAGTCTGCTGGGAACACGTGATGTGTAACACGTAACGCATAGAATGTTAGCGTTCAAATCTGCTGGGAACACGTGATAAGTCACGTTAACACGAAGAATGTTAGTCTGTAAAGTCTGCTGGGAACACGTGATGAGATATGTTTACACGGAGAATGTTAGCGTGTGAAGTCTGCTGGGAACACGTGATGAGACATGTTAACACGGAGAATGTTAGCGTGTGAAGTCTGCTGGGAACACGTGATGAGACTTGTTTACACGGAGAATGTTAGCGTGTGAAGTCTGCTGGGAACACGTGATGAGACATGTTAACACGGAAACACGGAGAATGTTAACGTGTGAAGTCTGCTGGGAACACGCGATGAGACATGTTAACACGGAGAATGTTAGCGTGTGAAGTCTGCTGGGAACACGTGAAGTGTAAAACCTAACACGTAGAATGTTAGCGTGTGAAGTCTGCTGGGAACACGTGATGTGTAAAACATAACACGTAGAATATTAGTGTGTGAAGTCTGCTGGGAACACGTGATCAGTCACTTTAACACGTAGAATGTTAACGTGTGAAGTCTGCTGGGAACACGTGATGAGTCACGTTAATACGTAGATTGTTAGCGTGTGAAATCTGCTGGGAACACGTGATGAGATATGTTTACACGGAGAATGTTAGCGTGTGAAGTCTGCTGGGAACACGTGATGAGACATGTTTACACGGAGAATGTTAGCGTGGGAAGTCTGCTGGGAACACGTGATGTGTAACACCTAACACGTACAATGTTAGCGTGTGAAGTCTGCTGGGAACACATGATGAGACTTGTTTACACGGAGAATGTTAGCGTGTGAAATCTGCTGGGAACACGTGATGACTCAGGTTAACACGGAGAATGTTAGCGTGTGAAGTCTGCTGGGAGCACGTGATGGGTAACACGTAACAAGTAGAATGTTAACGTGTGAAGTCTGCTGGGAACATGTGATGAGTCACGTTAATACGTAGATTGTTAGCGTGTGAAATCTGCTGGGAACACGTGATGAGTCATGTTAACACGAAGAATGTTAGTCTGTAAAGTCTGCTGGGAACACGTGATGAGACATGTTAACACGGAGAATGTTAGCGTGTGAAGTCTGCTGGAAACACATGATGTGTAACATGTATCACGGAGAATGTTAGTGTGTGGAGTCTGCTGGGAACACGTGATGAGACATGTTAACACGGAGAATGTTAGCGTGTGAAGTCTGCTGGGAACACGTGATGTGTAACACGTAACGCATAGAATGTTAGCGTTCAAATCTGCTGGGAACACGTGATAAGTCACGTTAACACGAAGAATGTTAGTCTGTAAAGTCTGCTGGGAACACGTGATGAGATATGTTTACACGGAGAATGTTAGCGTGTGAAGTCTGCTGGGAACACGTGATGAGACATGTTAACACGGAGAATGTTAGCGTGTGAAGTCTGCTGGGAACACGTGATGAGTCACGTTAATACGTAGATTATTAGCGTGTGAAGTCTGCTGGGAACACGTGATGAGGCCTGTTAACACGGAGAATGTTAGCGTGTGAAGTCTGCTGGGAACACGTGAAGTGTAAAACCTAACACGGAGAATGTTAGCGTGTGAAGTCTGCTGGGAACACGTGATGTGTAACACGTAACGCATAGAATGTTAGCGTTCAAATCTGCTGGGAACACGTGATAAGTCACGTTAACACGAAGAATGTTAGTCTGTAAAGTCTGCTGGGAACACGTGATGAGACATGTTAACACGGAGAATGTTAGCGTGTGAAGTCTGCTGGGAACACGTGAAGTGTAAAACCTAACACGTAGAATGTTAGCGTGTGAAGTCTGCTGGGAACACGTGATGTGTAAAACATAACACGTAGAATATTAGTGTGTGAAGTCTGCTGGGAACACGTGATCAGTCACGTTAACACGTAGAATGTTAACGTGTGAAGTCTGCTGGGAACACGTGATGAGTCACGTTAATACGTAGATTGTTAGCGTGTGAAATCTGCTGGGAACACGTGATGAGTCATGTTAACACGAAGAATGATAGTCTGTAAAGTCTGCTGGGAACACGTGATGAGACATGTTTACACGGAGAATGTTAGCGTGTAAAGTCTGCTGGGAACACGTGATGTGTAACATGTAACACGTAGAATGTTAGTGTGTGGTGTCTGCTGGGAACACGTGATGAGTCACGTTAACATGTAGATTGTTAGCGTGTGATGTCTTCTGGGAACACGTGATATGTAACACCTAACACGTAGAATGTTAGCTTGTGAAGTCTGCTGGGAACACATGATGAGACTTGTTTACACGGAGAATGTTAGCGTGTGAAATCTGCTGGGAACACGTGATGACTCAGGTTAACACGGAGAATGTTAGCGTGTGAAGTCTGCTGGGAGCACGTGATGGGTAACACGTAACAAGTAGAATGTTAACGTGTGAAGTCTGCTGGGAACACGTGATGAGTCACGTTAATACGTAGATTGTTAGCGTGTGAAATCTGCTGGGAACACGTGATGAGTCATGTTAACACGAAGAATGTTAGTCTGTAAAGTCTGCTGGGAACACGTGATGAGACATGTTAACACGGAGAATGTTAGCGTGTGAAGTCTGCTGGAAACACATGATGTGTAACATGTATCACGGAGAATGTTAGTGTGTGGAGTCTGCTGGGAACACGTGATGAGACATGTTAACACGGAGAATGTTAGCGTGTGAAGTCTGCTGGGAACACGTGATGAGACATGTTAACACGGAGAATGTTAGCGTGTGAAGTCTGCTGGGAACACGTGATGAGACATGTTTACACAGAGAATGTTAGCGTGGGAAGTCTGCTGGGAACACGTGATGTGTAACACCTAACACGTACAATGTTAGCGTGTGAAGTCTGCTGGGAACACGTGATGAGACATGTTAACACGGAAACACGGAGAATGTTAGCGTGTGAAGTCTGCTGGGAACACGCGATGAGACATGTTTACACGGAGAATGTTAGCGTGGGAAGTCTGCTGGGAACACGTGATGTGTCACACCAAACACGTAGAATGTTAGCGTGTGAAGTCTGCTGGGAACACGTGATGAGACATGTTAACACGGAGAATGTTAGCGTGTGAAGTCTGCTGGGAACACGTGAAGTGTAAAACCTAACACGTAGAATGTTAGCGTGTGAAGTCTGCTGGGAACACGTGATGTGTAAAACATAACACGTAGAATATTAGTGTGTGAAGTCTGCTGGGAACACGTGATCAGTCACGTTAACACGTAGAATGTTAACGTGTGAAGTCTGCTGGGAACACCTGATGAGTCACGTTAATACGTAGATTGTTAGCGTGTGAAATCTGCTGGGAACACGTGATGAGTCATGTTAACACGAAGAATGTTAGTCTGTAAAGTCTGCTGGGAACACGTGATGAGACATGTTTACACGGAGAATGTTAGCGTGTAAAGTCTGCTGGGAACACGTGATGTGTAACATGTAACACGTAGAATGTTAGTGTGTGGTGTCTGCTGGGAACACGTGATGAGTCACGTTAACATGTAGATTGTTAGCGTGTGATGTCTTCTGGGAACACGTGATATGTAACACCTAACACGTAGCATGTTAACTTGTGAAGTCTGCTGGGAACACATGATGAGACTTGTTTACACGGAGAATGTTAGCGTGTGAAGTCTGCTGGGAACACATGATGAGTCATGTTAACAGCGAGAATATTAGCGTGTGAAGTCTGTTGGGAACACGTGATGTGTAACACGTAACGCATAGAATGTTAGCGTGTGAAGTCTGCTGTGAACACGTGATGAGGCCTGTTAACACGGAGAATGTTAGCGTGTGAAGTCTGCTGGGAACACGTGAAGTGTAAAACCTAACACGGAGAATGTTAGCGTGTGAAGTCTGCTGGGAACACGTGATGTGTAACACGTAACGCATAGAATGTTAGCGTTCAAATCTGCTGGGAACACGTGATAAGTCACGTTAACACGAAGAATGTTAGTCTGTAAAGTCTGCTGGGAACACGTGATGAGATATGTTTACACGGAGAATGTTAGCGTGTGAAGTCTGCTGGGAACACGTGATGAGACATGTTAACACGGAGAATGTTAGCGTGTGAAGTCTGCTGGGAACACGTGATGAGACATGTTTACACGGAGAATGTTAGCGTGGGAAGTCTGCTGGGAACACGTGATGTGTAACACCTAACACGTACAATGTTAGCGTGTGAAGTCTGCTGGGAACACGTGATGAGACTTGTTTACACGGAGAATGTTAGCGTGTGAAGTCTGCTGGGAACACGTGATGAGACATGTTAACACGGAAACACGGAGAATGTTAACGTGTGAAGTCTGCTGGGAACACGCGATGAGACATGTTAACACGGAGAATGTTAGCGTGTGAAGTCTGCTGGGAACACGTGAAGTGTAAAACCTAACACGTAGAATGTTAGCGTGTGAAGTCTGCTGGGAACACGTGATGTGTAAAACATAACACGTAGAATATTAGTGTGTGAAGTCTGCTGGGAACACGTGATCAGTCACTTTAACACGTAGAATGTTAACGTGTGAAGTCTGCTGGGAACACGTGATGAGTCACGTTAATACGTAGATTGTTAGCGTGTGAAATCTGCTGGGAACACGTGATGAGATATGTTTACACGGAGAATGTTAGCGTGTGAAGTCTGCTGGGAACACGTGATGAGACATGTTAACACGGAGAATGTTAGCGTGTGAAGTCTGCTGGGAACACGTGATGAGACATGTTTACACGGAGAATGTTAGCGTGGGAAGTCTGCTGGGAACACGTGATGTGTAACACCTAACACGTACAATGTTAGCGTGTGAAGTCTGCTGGGAACACATGATGAGACTTGTTTACACGGAGAATGTTAGCGTGTGAAATCTGCTGGGAACACGTGATGAGACATGTTTACACGGAGAATGTTAGCGTGGGAAGTCTGCTGGGAACACGTGATGTGTAACACCTAACACGTACAATGTTAGCGTGTGAAGTCTGCTGGGAACACATGATGAGACTTGTTTACACGGAGAATGTTAGCGTGTGAAATCTGCTGGGAACACGTGATGACTCAGGTTAACACGGAGAATGTTAGCGTGTGAAGTCTGCTGGGAGCACGTGATGGGTAACACGTAACAAGTAGAATGTTAACGTGTGAAGTCTGCTGGGAACATGTGATGAGTCACGTTAATACGTAGATTGTTAGCGTGTGAAATCTGCTGGGAACACGTGATGAGTCATGTTAACACGAAGAATGTTAGTCTGTAAAGTCTGCTGGGAACACGTGATGAGACATGTTAACACGGAGAATGTTAGCGTGTGAAGTCTGCTGGAAACACATGATGTGTAACATGTATCACGGAGAATGTTAGTGTGTGGAGTCTGCTGGGAACACGTGATGAGACATGTTAACACGGAGAATGTTAGCGTGTGAAGTCTGCTGGGAACACGTGATGTGTAACACGTAACGCATAGAATGTTAGCGTTCAAATCTGCTGGGAACACGTGATAAGTCACGTTAACACGAAGAATGTTAGTCTGTAAAGTCTGCTGGGAACACGTGATGAGATATGTTTACACGGAGAATGTTAGCGTGTGAAGTCTGCTGGGAACACGTGATGAGACATGTTAACACGGAGAATGTTAGCGTGTGAAGTCTGCTGGGAACACGTGATGAGTCACGTTAATACGTAGATTATTAGCGTGTGAAGTCTGCTGGGAACACGTGATGAGGCCTGTTAACACGGAGAATGTTAGCGTGTGAAGTCTGCTGGGAACACGTGAAGTGTAAAACCTAACACGGAGAATGTTAGCGTGTGAAGTCTGCTGGGAACACGTGATGTGTAACACGTAACGCATAGAATGTTAGCGTTCAAATCTGCTGGGAACACGTGATAAGTCACGTTAACACGAAGAATGTTAGTCTGTAAAGTCTGCTGGGAACACGTGATGAGACATGTTAACACGGAGAATGTTAGCGTGTGAAGTCTGCTGGGAACACGTGAAGTGTAAAACCTAACACGTAGAATGTTAGCGTGTGAAGTCTGCTGGGAACACGTGATGTGTAAAACATAACACGTAGAATATTAGTGTGTGAAGTCTGCTGGGAACACGTGATCAGTCACGTTAACACGTAGAATGTTAACGTGTGAAGTCTGCTGGGAACACGTGATGAGTCACGTTAATACGTAGATTGTTAGCGTGTGAAATCTGCTGGGAACACGTGATGAGTCATGTTAACACGAAGAATGATAGTCTGTAAAGTCTGCTGGGAACACGTGATGAGACATGTTTACACGGAGAATGTTAGCGTGTAAAGTCTGCTGGGAACACGTGATGTGTAACATGTAACACGTAGAATGTTAGTGTGTGGTGTCTGCTGGGAACACGTGATGAGTCACGTTAACATGTAGATTGTTAGCGTGTGATGTCTTCTGGGAACACGTGATATGTAACACCTAACACGTAGAATGTTAGCTTGTGAAGTCTGCTGGGAACACATGATGAGACTTGTTTACACGGAGAATGTTAGCGTGTGAAATCTGCTGGGAACACGTGATGACTCAGGTTAACACGGAGAATGTTAGCGTGTGAAGTCTGCTGGGAGCACGTGATGGGTAACACGTAACAAGTAGAATGTTAACGTGTGAAGTCTGCTGGGAACACGTGATGAGTCACGTTAATACGTAGATTGTTAGCGTGTGAAATCTGCTGGGAACACGTGATGAGTCATGTTAACACGAAGAATGTTAGTCTGTAAAGTCTGCTGGGAACACGTGATGAGACATGTTAACACGGAGAATGTTAGCGTGTGAAGTCTGCTGGAAACACATGATGTGTAACATGTATCACGGAGAATGTTAGTGTGTGGAGTCTGCTGGGAACACGTGATGAGACATGTTAACACGGAGAATGTTAGCGTGTGAAGTCTGCTGGGAACACGTGATGAGACATGTTAACACGGAGAATGTTAGCGTGTGAAGTCTGCTGGGAACACGTGATGAGACATGTTTACACAGAGAATGTTAGCGTGGGAAGTCTGCTGGGAACACGTGATGTGTAACACCTAACACGTACAATGTTAGCGTGTGAAGTCTGCTGGGAACACGTGATGAGACATGTTAACACGGAAACACGGAGAATGTTAGCGTGTGAAGTCTGCTGGGAACACGCGATGAGACATGTTTACACGGAGAATGTTAGCGTGGGAAGTCTGCTGGGAACACGTGATGTGTCACACCTAACACGTACAATGTTAGCGTGTGAAGTCTGCTGGGAACACGTGATGAGACATGTTAACACGGAGAATGTTAGCGTGTGAAGTCTGCTGGGAACACGTGAAGTGTAAAACCTAACACGTAGAATGTTAGCGTGTGAAGTCTGCTGGGAACACGTGATGTGTAAAACATAACACGTAGAATATTAGTGTGTGAAGTCTGCTGGGAACACGTGATCAGTCACGTTAACACGTAGAATGTTAACGTGTGAAGTCTGCTGGGAACACCTGATGAGTCACGTTAATACGTAGATTGTTAGCGTGTGAAATCTGCTGGGAACACGTGATGAGTCATGTTAACACGAAGAATGTTAGTCTGTAAAGTCTGCTGGGAACACGTGATGAGACATGTTTACACGGAGAATGTTAGCGTGTAAAGTCTGCTGGGAACACGTGATGTGTAACATGTAACACGTAGAATGTTAGTGTGTGGTGTCTGCTGGGAACACGTGATGAGTCACGTTAACATGTAGATTGTTAGCGTGTGATGTCTTCTGGGAACACGTGATATGTAACACCTAACACGTAGCATGTTAACTTGTGAAGTCTGCTGGGAACACATGATGAGACTTGTTTACACGGAGAATGTTAGCGTGTGAAGTCTGCTGGGAACACATGATGAGTCATGTTAACAGCGAGAATATTAGCGTGTGAAGTCTGTTGGGAACACGTGATGTGTAACACGTAACGCATAGAATGTTAGCGTGTGAAGTCTGCTGTGAACACGTGATGAGGCCTGTTAACACGGAGAATGTTAGCGTGTGAAGTCTGCTGGGAACACGTGAAGTGTAAAACCTAACACGGAGAATGTTAGCGTGTGAAGTCTGCTGGGAACACGTGATGTGTAACACGTAACGCATAGAATGTTAGCGTTCAAATCTGCTGGGAACACGTGATAAGTCACGTTAACACGAAGAATGTTAGTCTGTAAAGTCTGCTGGGAACACGTGATGAGATATGTTTACACGGAGAATGTTAGCGTGTGAAGTCTGCTGGGAACACGTGATGAGACATGTTAACACGGAGAATGTTAGCGTGTGAAGTCTGCTGGGAACACGTGATGAGACATGTTTACACGGAGAATGTTAGCGTGGGAAGTCTGCTGGGAACACGTGATGTGTAACACCTAACACGTACAATGTTAGCGTGTGAAGTCTGCTGGGAACACGTGATGAGACTTGTTTACACGGAGAATGTTAGCGTGTGAAGTCTGCTGGGAACACGTGATGAGACATGTTAACACGGAAACACGGAGAATGTTAACGTGTGAAGTCTGCTGGGAACACGCGATGAGACATGTTAACACGGAGAATGTTAGCGTGTGAAGTCTGCTGGGAACACGTGAAGTGTAAAACCTAACACGTAGAATGTTAGCGTGTGAAGTCTGCTGGGAACACGTGATGTGTAAAACATAACACGTAGAATATTAGTGTGTGAAGTCTGCTGGGAACACGTGATCAGTCACTTTAACACGTAGAATGTTAACGTGTGAAGTCTGCTGGGAACACGTGATGAGTCACGTTAATACGTAGATTGTTAGCGTGTGAAATCTGCTGGGAACACGTGATGAGATATGTTTACACGGAGAATGTTAGCGTGTGAAGTCTGCTGGGAACACGTGATGAGACATGTTAACACGGAGAATGTTAGCGTGTGAAGTCTGCTGGGAACACGTGATGAGACATGTTTACACGGAGAATGTTAGCGTGGGAAGTCTGCTGGGAACACGTGATGTGTAACACCTAACACGTACAATGTTAGCGTGTGAAGTCTGCTGGGAACACATGATGAGACTTGTTTACACGGAGAATGTTAGCGTGTGAAATCTGCTGGGAACACGTGATGACTCAGGTTAACACGGAGAATGTTAGCGTGTGAAGTCTGCTGGGAGCACGTGATGGGTAACACGTAACAAGTAGAATGTTAACGTGTGAAGTCTGCTGGGAACATGTGATGAGTCACGTTAATACGTAGATTGTTAGCGTGTGAAATCTGCTGGGAACACGTGATGAGTCATGTTAACACGAAGAATGTTAGTCTGTAAAGTCTGCTGGGAACACGTGATGAGACATGTTAACACGGAGAATGTTAGCGTGTGAAGTCTGCTGGAAACACATGATGTGTAACATGTATCACGGAGAATGTTAGTGTGTGGAGTCTGCTGGGAACACGTGATGAGACATGTTAACACGGAGAATGTTAGCGTGTGAAGTCTGCTGGTAACACGTGATGTGTAACACGTAACGCATAGAATGTTAGCGTTCAAATCTGCTGGGAACACGTGATAAGTCACGTTAACACGAAGAATGTTAGTCTGTAAAGTCTGCTGGGAACACGTGATGAGATATGTTTACACGGAGAATGTTAGCGTGTGAAGTCTGCTGGGAACACGTGATGAGACATGTTAACACGGAGAATGTTAGCGTGTGAAGTCTGCTGGGAACACGTGATGAGACATGTTTACACGGAGAATGTTAGCGTGGGAAGTCTGCTGGGAACACGTGATGTGTAACACCTAACACGTACAATGTTAGCGTGTGAAGTCTGCTGGGAACACGTGATGAGACTTGTTTACACGGAGAATGTTAGCGTGTGAAGTCTGCTGGGAACACGTGATGAGACATGTTAACACGGAAACACGGAGAATGTTAGCGTGTGAAGTCTGCTGGGAACACGCGATGAGACATGTTTACACGGAGAATGTTAGCGTGGGAAGTCTGCTGGGAACACGTGATGTGTCACACCAAACACGTAGAATGTTAGCGTGTGAAGTCTGCTGGGAACACGTGATGAGACATGTTAACACGGAGAATGTTAGCGTGTGAAGTCTGCTGGGAACACGTGAAGTGTAAAACCTAACACGTAGAATGTTAGCGTGTGAAGTCTGCTGGGAACACGTGATGTGTAAAACATAACACGTAGAATATTAGTGTGTGAAGTCTGCTGGGAACACGTGATCAGTCACGTTAACACGTAGAATGTTAACGTGTGAAGTCTGCTGGGAACACGTGATGAGTCACGTTAATACGTAGATTGTTAGCGTGTGAAATCTGCTGGGAACACGTGATGAGTCATGTTAACACGAAGAATGTTAGTCTGTAAAGTCTGCTGGGAGCACGTGATGGGTAACACGTAACAAGTAGAATGTTAACGTGTGAAGTCTGCTGGGAACATGTGATGAGTCACGTTAATACGTAGATTGTTAGCGTGTGAAATCTGCTGGGAACACGTGATGAGTCATGTTAACACGAAGAATGTTAGTCTGTAAAGTCTGCTGGGAACACGTGATGAGACATGTTAACACGGAGAATGTTAGCGTGTGAAGTCTGCTGGAAACACATGATGTGTAACATGTATCACGGAGAATGTTAGTGTGTGGAGTCTGCTGGGAACACGTGATGAGACATGTTAACACGGAGAATGTTAGCGTGTGAAGTCTGCTGGGAACACGTGATGTGTAACACGTAACGCATAGAATGTTAGCGTTCAAATCTGCTGGGAACACGTGATAAGTCACGTTAACACGAAGAATGTTAGTCTGTAAAGTCTGCTGGGAACACGTGATGAGATATGTTTACACGGAGAATGTTAGCGTGTGAAGTCTGCTGGGAACACGTGATGAGACATGTTAACACGGAGAATGTTAGCGTGTGAAGTCTGCTGGGAACACGTGATGAGACATGTTTACACGGAGAATGTTAGCGTGGGAAGTCTGCTGGGAACACGTGATGTGTAACACCTAACACGTACAATGTTAGCGTGTGAAGTCTGCTGGGAACACGTGATGAGACTTGTTTACACGGAGAATGTTAGCGTGTGAAGTCTGCTGGGAACACGTGATGAGACATGTTAACACGGAAACACGGAGAATGTTAGCGTGTGAAGTCTGCTGGGAACACGCGATGAGACATGTTTACACGGAGAATGTTAGCGTGGGAAGTCTGCTGGGAACACGTGATGTGTCACACCAAACACGTAGAATGTTAGCGTGTGAAGTCTGCTGGGAACACGTGATGAGACATGTTAACACGGAGAATGTTAGCGTGTGAAGTCTGCTGGGAACACGTGAAGTGTAAAACCTAACACGTAGAATGTTAGCGTGTGAAGTCTGCTGGGAACACGTGATGTGTAAAACATAACACGTAGAATATTAGTGTGTGAAGTCTGCTGGGAACACGTGATCAGTCACGTTAACACGTAGAATGTTAACGTGTGAAGTCTGCTGGGAACACGTGATGAGTCACGTTAATACGTAGATTGTTAGCGTGTGAAATCTGCTGGGAACACGTGATGAGTCATGTTAACACGAAGAATGTTAGTCTGTAAAGTATGCTGGGAACACGTGATGAGACATGTTTACACGAAGAATGTTAGTCTGTAAAGTCTGCTGGGAACACGTGATGAGACATGTTTACACGGAGAATGTTAGCGTGTAAAGTCTGCTGGGAACACGTGATGTGTAACATGTAACACGTAGAATGTTAGTGTGTGGTGTCTGCTGGGAACACGTGATGAGTCACGTTAACATGTAGATTGTTAGCGTGTGATGTCTTCTGGGAACACGTGATATGTAACACCTAACACGTAGAATGTTAGCTTGTGAAGTCTGCTGGGAACACATGATGAGACTTGTTTACACGGAGAATGTTAGCGTGTGAAGTCTGCTGGGAACACGTGATGAGTCACGTTAATACGTAGATTGTTAGCGTGTGAAATCTGCTGGGAACACGTGATGAGTCATGTTAACACGAAGAATGTTAGTCTGTAAAGTCTGCTGGGAACACGTGATGAGACATGTTTACACGGAGAATGTTAGCGTGTAAAGTCTGCTGGGAGCACGTGATGTGTAACATGTAACACGTAGAATGTTAGTGTGTGGTGTCTGCTGGGAACACGTGATGAGTCACGTTAACATGTAGATTGTTAGCGTGTGATGTCTTCTGGGAACACGTGATATGTAACACCTAACACGTAGAATGTTAGCTTATGAAGTCTGCTGGGAACACATGATGAGACTTGTTTACACGGAGAATGTTAGCGTGTGAAATCTGCTGGGAACACGTGATGACTCAGGTTAACACGGAGAATGTTAGCGTGTGAAGTCTGCTGGGAGCACGTAATGGGTAACACGTAACAAGTAGAATGTTAACGTGTGAAGTCTGCTGGGAACACGTGATGAGTCACGTTAATACGTAGATTGTTAGCGTGTGAAATCTGCTGGGAACACGTGATGAGTCATGTTAACACGAAGAATGTTAGTCTGTAAAGTCTGCTGGGAACACGTGATGAGACATGTTAACACGGAGAATGTTAGCGTGTGAAGTCTGCTGGAAACACATGATGTGTAACATGTATCACGGAGAATGTTAGTGTGTGGAGTCTGCTGGGAACACGTGATGAGACATGTTAACACGGAGAATGTTAGCGTGTGAAGTCTGCTGGGAACACGTGATGTGTAACACGTAACGCATAGAATGTTAGCGTTCAAATCTGCTGGGAACACGTGATAAGTCACGTTAACACGAAGAATGTTAGTCTGTAAAGTCTGCTGGGAACACGTGATGAGATATGTTAACACGGAGAATGTTAGCGTGTGAAGTCTGCTGGGAACACGTGATGAGACATGTTTACACGGAGAATGTTAACGTGTGAAGTCTGCTGGGAACACGTGATGTGTAACACGTGACACGTAGAATGTTAGCGAGTGAATGCTGGGAATACGTGATGAGGCATGTTAACACGGAAAATGTTAGCGTGTGAAGTATGCTGGGAACACGTGATGTGTAACACGTAGAATGTTAACGTGTGAAATCTGCTGGGAACACGTAATGTGTAACACGTAACACGTAGAATGTTAGCGTGTGAAGTCTGCTGGGAACACGTGATGAGACTTGTTTACACGGAGAATGTTAGTGTGTGGAGTCTGCTGGGAACACGTGATGAGACTTGTTTACACGGAGAATGTTAGCGTGTGGAGTCTGCTGGGAACACGTGATGAGACTTGTTTACACGGAGAATGTTAGCGTGTGAAATCTGCTGGGAACACGTGATGACTCAGGTTAACACGGAGAATGTTAGCCTGTAAAGTCTGCTGGGAACACGTGATGAGGCATGTTAACATGGAGAATGTTTGCGTGTGAAGTCTGCTGGGAGCACGTGATGGGTAACACGTAACAAGTAGAATGTTAACATGTGAAGTCTGTTGGGAACACGTGATGTGTAACACCTAACACGTAGAATGTTAGCGTGTGAAGTCTGCTGGGAACACGTGATGAGACTTGTTTACACGGAGAATGTTAGCGTGTGAAGTCTGCTGGGAACACGTGATGAGACATGTTAACACGGAAACACGGAGAATGTTAGCGTGTGAAGTCTGCTGGGAACACGCGATGAGACATGTTTACACGGAGAATGTTAGCGTGGGAAGTCTGCTGGGAACACGTGATGTGTCACACCAAACACGTAGAATGTTAGCGTGTGAAGTCTGCTGGGAACACGTGATGAGACATGTTAACACGGAGAATGTTAGCGTGTGAAGTCTGCTGGGAACACGTGAAGTGTAAAACCTAACACGTAGAATGTTAGCGTGTGAAGTCTGCTGGGAACACGTGATGTGTAAAACATAACACGTAGAATATTAGTGTGTGAAGTCTGCTGGGAACACGTGATCAGTCACGTTAACACGTAGAATGTTAACGTGTGAAGTCTGCTGGGAACACGTGATGAGTCACGTTAATACGTAGATTGTTAGCGTGTGAAATCTGCTGGGAACACGTGATGAGTCATGTTAACACGAAGAATGTTAGTCTGTAAAGTATGCTGGGAACACGTGATGAGACATGTTTACACGAAGAATGTTAGTCTGTAAAGTCTGCTGGGAACACGTGATGAGACATGTTTACACGGAGAATGTTAGCGTGTAAAGTCTGCTGGGAACACGTGATGTGTAACATGTAACACGTAGAATGTTAGTGTGTGGTGTCTGCTGGGAACACGTGATGAGTCACGTTAACATGTAGATTGTTAGCGTGTGATGTCTTCTGGGAACACGTGATATGTAACACCTAACACGTAGAATGTTAGCTTGTGAAGTCTGCTGGGAACACATGATGAGACTTGTTTACACGGAGAATGTTAGCGTGTGAAGTCTGCTGGGAACACGTGATGAGTCACGTTAATACGTAGATTGTTAGCGTGTGAAATCTGCTGGGAACACGTGATGAGTCATGTTAACACGAAGAATGTTAGTCTGTAAAGTCTGCTGGGAACACGTGATGAGACATGTTTACACGGAGAATGTTAGCGTGTAAAGTCTGCTGGGAGCACGTGATGTGTAACATGTAACACGTAGAATGTTAGTGTGTGGTGTCTGCTGGGAACACGTGATGAGTCACGTTAACATGTAGATTGTTAGCGTGTGATGTCTTCTGGGAACACGTGATATGTAACACCTAACACGTAGAATGTTAGCTTATGAAGTCTGCTGGGAACACATGATGAGACTTGTTTACACGGAGAATGTTAGCGTGTGAAATCTGCTGGGAACACGTGATGACTCAGGTTAACACGGAGAATGTTAGCGTGTGAAGTCTGCTGGGAGCACGTAATGGGTAACACGTAACAAGTAGAATGTTAACGTGTGAAGTCTGCTGGGAACACGTGATGAGTCACGTTAATACGTAGATTGTTAGCGTGTGAAATCTGCTGGGAACACGTGATGAGTCATGTTAACACGAAGAATGTTAGTCTGTAAAGTCTGCTGGGAACACGTGATGAGACATGTTAACACGGAGAATGTTAGCGTGTGAAGTCTGCTGGAAACACATGATGTGTAACATGTATCACGGAGAATGTTAGTGTGTGGAGTCTGCTGGGAACACGTGATGAGACATGTTAACACGGAGAATGTTAGCGTGTGAAGTCTGCTGGGAACACGTGATGTGTAACACGTAACGCATAGAATGTTAGCGTTCAAATCTGCTGGGAACACGTGATAAGTCACGTTAACACGAAGAATGTTAGTCTGTAAAGTCTGCTGGGAACACGTGATGAGATATGTTAACACGGAGAATGTTAGCGTGTGAAGTCTGCTGGGAACACGTGATGAGACATGTTTACACGGAGAATGTTAACGTGTGAAGTCTGCTGGGAACACGTGATGTGTAACACGTGACACGTAGAATGTTAGCGAGTGAATGCTGGGAATACGTGATGAGGCATGTTAACACGGAAAATGTTAGCGTGTGAAGTATGCTGGGAACACGTGATGTGTAACACGTAGAATGTTAACGTGTGAAATCTGCTGGGAACACGTAATGTGTAACACGTAACACGTAGAATGTTAGCGTGTGAAGTCTGCTGGGAACACGTGATGAGACTTGTTTACACGGAGAATGTTAGTGTGTGGAGTCTGCTGGGAACACGTGATGAGACTTGTTTACACGGAGAATGTTAGCGTGTGGAGTCTGCTGGGAACACGTGATGAGACTTGTTTACACGGAGAATGTTAGCGTGTGAAATCTGCTGGGAACACGTGATGACTCAGGTTAACACGGAGAATGTTAGCCTGTAAAGTCTGCTGGGAACACGTGATGAGGCATGTTAACATGGAGAATGTTTGCGTGTGAAGTCTGCTGGGAGCACGTGATGGGTAACACGTAACAAGTAGAATGTTAACATGTGAAGTCTGTTGGGAACACGTGATGTGTAACACCTAACACGTAGAATGTTAGCGTGTGAAGTCTGCTGGGAACACGTGATGAGACTTGTTTACACGGAGAATGTTAGCGTGGGAAGTCTGCTGGGAACACGTGATGTGTAACACCTAACACGTAGAATGTTAGCGTGTGAAGTCTGCTGGGAACACGTGATGAGACTTGTTTACACGGAGAATGTTAGCGTGGGAAGTCTGCTGGGAACACTTGATTGTGTAACACCTAACACGTACAATGTTAGCGTGTGAAGTCTGCTGGGAACACGTGATGAGACATGTTAACACGGAGAATGTTAGCGTGGGAAGTCTGCTGGGAACACGTGATGAGACATGTTAACACGGAGAATGTTAGCGTGTGAAGTCTGCTGGGAACACGTGATGTGTAACACGTAGAATGTTAACGTGTGAAATCTGCTGGGAACACGTAATGTGTAACACGTAACACGTAGAATGTTAGCGTGTGAAGTCTGCTGGGAACACGTGATGAGACTTGTTTACACGCAGAATGTTAGTGTGTGGAGTCTGCTGGGAACACGTGATGAGACTTGTTTACACGGAGAATGTTAGCGTGTGGAGTCTGCTGGGAACACGTGATGAGACTTGTTTACACGGAGAATGTTAGCGTGTGAAATCTGCTGGGAACACGTGATGACTCAGGTTAACACGGAGAATGTTAGCCTGTAAAGTCTGCTGGGAACACGTGATGAGGCATGTTAACATGGAGAATGTTTGCGTGTGAAGTCTGCTGGGAGCACGTGATGGGTAACACGTAACAAGTAGAATGTTAACATGTGAAGTCTGTTGGGAACACGTGATGTGTAACACCTAACACGTAGAATGTTAGCGTGTGAAGTCTGCTGGGAACACGTGATGAGACTTGTTTACACGGAGAATGTTAGCGTGGGAAGTCTGCTGGGAACACGTGATGTGTAACACCTAACACGTAGAATGTTAGCGTGTGAAGTCTGCTGGGAACACGTGATGAGACTTGTTTACACGGAGAATGTTAGCGTGGGAAGTCTGCTGGGAACACTTGATTGTGTAACACCTAACACGTACAATGTTAGCGTGTGAAGTCTGCTGGGAACACGTGATGAGACATGTTAACACGGAGAATGTTAGCGTGGGAAGTCTGCTGGGAACACGTGATGAGACATGTTAACACGGAGAATGTTAGCGTGTGAAGTCTGCTGGGAACACGTGATGTGTAAAACCTAACACGTAGAATGTTAGCTTGTGAAGTCTGCTGGGAACAGGTGATGAGTCACGTTAATACGTAGATTATTAGCGTGTGAAGTCTGCTGGGAACACGTGATGAGACATGTTAACATGGAGAATGTTAGCGTGTGAAGTCTGCTGGGAACACGTGATGTGTAACATGTAACACGGAGAATGTTAGTGTGTGGAGTCTGCTGGGAACACGTGATGAGTCACGTTAACATGTAGATTGTTAGCGTGTGATGTCTTCTGGGAACACGTGATGTGTAACACCTAACACATAGAATGTTAGCTTGTGAAGTCTGCTGGGAACACGTGATGAGACCTGTTTACACGGAGAATGTTAGCGTGTGAAATCTGCTGGGAACACGTGATGAGTCACGTTAATACGTAGATTGTTAGCGTGTGATGTCTCCTGGAAACACGTGATGTGTAACACCTAACACGTAGAATGTTAGCGTGTGAAGTCTGCTGGGAACACGTGATGAGACTTGTTTACACGGAGAATGTTAGCGTGTGTAATCTGCTGGGAACACGTGATGGGTAACACCTAACACATAGAATGTTAGCTTGTGAAGTCTGCTGGGAACACGTGATGAGACCTGTTTACACGGAGAATGTTAGCGTGTGAAATCTGCTGGGAACACGTGATGAGTCACGCTAATACGTAGACGGTTGGCGTGTGATGTCTCCTAGAAACACGTGATGTGTAACACCAAACACGTAGAATGTTAGCGTGTGAAGTCTGCTGGAAACACGTGATGAGTCATGTTAACACAGAGAATGTTAGCGTGTGAAGTCTGCTGGGAACACGTGATGAGTCATGTTAACACGGAGAATGTTAGTGTGTGTAATCTGCTGGGAACACGTGATGGGTAACACCTAACACATAGAATGTTAGCTTGTGAAGTCTGCTGGGAACACGTGATGAGACCTGTTTACACGGAGAATGTTAGCGTGTGAAATCTGCTGGGAACACGTGATGAGTCACGCTAATACGTAGACGGTTGGCGTGTGATGTCTCCTAGAAACACGTGATGTGTAACACCAAACACGTAGAATGTTAGCGTGTGAAGTCTGCTGGAAACACGTGATGAGTCATGTTAACACAGAGAATGTTAGCGTGTGAAGTCTGCTGGGAACACGTGATGAGTCATGTTAACACGGAGAATGTTAGTGTGTGAAGTCTGCAGGGAACACATGATGTTCTGATGTTTTATCTTATGAAAACCTTTCTGTCGGTGAGAATTTGTTCGTTCTGCTCCTGCTGCTGTTCTTCTTCCTCGTCATCATCCTCCTCTTCCTGCTCTGATGAAGAATGCTGGTCTTCCTCCAGCAGCGCAGGGACCTGAAGGAACATCGGTGGGACATCAGAGACAGCCGAACAAACTGGGAGACATGGAGAGAGCGAGGACATACCATCTGGACCCCGGAGAGGTCCTTCTTCAGTCCGGTCAGGGTCTGGTACAGAATCTGTGTGAGACAGAACATCATCATCCTCATCTTCATCATCCTCATCATCATCATCATCTTCATCTACAGGTGCCTCAGACTTGCATTGTCATGGTGACCACTGATGGCAGACTCCTCCTCCTTTGACCTCATCAGATCCACATCTCGCTCGTAGTGGCAGACCTCCGTCAGCGTGCGAGGGATGTAGGCCTTCTTGAACACCTGCAGGGGGCGGAGCCAGAGATGAGAGGACAGCCGGACTCAGAGATGCTTGTCGGTACCGGCAGCATCACCTCCTCGTCCACCCGGTCCTGATCCGATCGCTGCTCCGATGTCCGCTCTGTCGCAATCTCCATTGCCTGTTCAGAGACACACAACTGTCACTTCTGGTTCTGGTCCAGTTCTGGTTCTGGTACAGTTCTAGTCCAGTTCTGGTTCTGGTGCAGTTCTGCATGCTGCAGGATGTCTACCACCTTCTGTAGGTACTGGTCCAGGTTCTGGCTGGTGATGGACGGGTCGGTGACGAAGTCAAACAGCTCTCGGACTGTCATGACAGCGACGCCGCGTTTCCCAAAAAAGTCTGGAAAACAGAACCAGGATCAGAGAAAACCTTCACCCTCCAGAACCGATCCATGTGGGCTCAGCTCAGCCCATCAGAACTAAACCGCTGGAGGTCATACTGGACCCACCACAAGTGACACGTCTCACCGTTAATGTTGCTGCAATCCTTTCTCAGGAACTCCAGAGCGTGAGGATGATCGTGCTCCACCGACTGCGACACGTCAATGATGTAAGCCACGCCATCGTGGTACCTGCAGGCGGGCCAGAACTGGGTCAGAACCTCAGAGAACCGCAGCTAACCCTGACAAGGGGGCTTGGCCTTACAGCATATTGAACTCGCTGAGGTCTGCGTGGACCAGTCGGGCATCCTGGAACATTTTCCTGATGTTCTGAACGACCTGCAGATAAAGTTCCCGGGCCTTGGAGTCCGACAGCGCCACGTTCTTCAGCAGAGGTGCCGGCCTGACCCACGGAACACAGAACACGTAAACTGATGAGTACTGTGTTCCTTTGTCAGTCACTCTGATCAACAACGGATCGTCCTACATGTTTTCTTTTCCAATGAAGCCCATCAGCAGAACGTGACTACGGAGAAGAACCGGTTCTGGACTCGGGATTCTTGCTGTCTGCAGCCTGGAACGTAAAAAAGTTCTATTGGATTCGAGACAGCAGGTCAAGTTCCCAGGTCACTGGGTTCTGTGTAGAAGGTCAGGTTCTAGTGGTTCTGTACAGCAGGTCAGGTTCTACTGGTTCTGTAAAGCAGGTCAGGTTCTACTGGTTCTGTGTAGAAGGTCAGGTTCTACTGGTTCTGTACAGCAGGTCAGGTTCTACTGGTTCTGTAAAGCAGGTCAGATTCTACTGGTTCAGTGTAGAAGGTCAGGTTCTACTGGTTCTGAGTAGAAGGTCAGGTTCTACTGGTTCTGTAAAGCAGGTCAGGTTCTACTGGTTCTGAGTAGAAGGTCAGGTTCTACTGGTTCTGTACAGCAGGTCAGGTTCTACTGGTTCTGTACAGCAGGTCAGGTTCTACTGGGTTCTATACAGCTGGTCTCAGGTCCTACTGCAGTGATCCTCACTGTTAATTCTGCACTCGGGGTACTGAGAGCAGAACCGCCACCCTCCCCCTCATATTCTACTCAACTGGTTCCATCGGGTCAGTTTCTATCGGCTCATATTCTACTCCATTTGTTCCATCGGGTCTGGTTCTATCGGCTCATATTCTACTCCATTGGTTCCATCGGGTCAGATTCTATCGGCTCATATTCTACTCCATTTGTTCCATCGGGTCAGATTCTATCGGCTCATATTCTACTCCATTTGTTCCATCGGGTCAGGTTCTATCGGCTCATATTCTACTCCATTTGTTCCATTGGGTCAGATTCTATCGGCTCATATTCTACTCCATTTGTTCCATCGGGTCAGATTCTGTCGGCTCATATTCTACTCAATTTGTTCCATCGGGTCTGGTTCTATTGGCTCATATTCTACTCCATTTGTTCCATCGGGTCAGGTTCTATCGGCTCATATTCTACTCCATTTGTTCCATCGGGTCAGATTCTATCGGCTCATATTCTACCCCATTTGTTCCATCGGGTCAGGTTCTATCGGCTCATATTCTACTCCATTTGTTCCATCGGGTCAGATTCTATCGGCTCATATTCTACCCCATTTGTTCCATCGGGTCAGGTTCTATCGGCTCATATTCTACCCCATTTGTTCCATCGGGTCAGGTTCTATCGGCTCATATTCTACTCTATTTGTTCCATCGGGTCAGATTCTATCGGCTCATATTCTACTCCATTTGTTCCATCGGGTCAGGTTCTATCGGCTCATATTCTACTCCATTTGTTCCATCGGCTCATATTCTACTCCATTTGTTCCATTGGGTCAGATTCTATCGGCTCATATTCTACTCCATTTGTTCCATCGGGTCAGATTCTATCGGCTCATATTCTACTCAATTTGTTCCATCGGGTCTGGTTCTATTGGCTCATATTCTACTCCATTTGTTCCATCGGGTCAGGTTCTATCGGCTCATATTCTACTCCATTTGTTCCATCGGGTCAGATTCTATCGGCTCATATTCTACCCCATTTGTTCCATCGGGTCAGGTTCTATCGGCTCATATTCTACTCTATTTGTTCCATCGGGTCAGATTCTATCGGCTCATATTCTACTCCATTTGTTCCATCGGGTAAGGTTCTATCGGCTCATATTGTACTCCATTTGTTCCATCGGGTCAGGTTCTATCAGCTTATATACTACACAACTGATTTCATCAGGTCCGGTTCTATCGGCTCATATTCTACTCAACTGGTTCCATCGGGTCTGGTTCTATCGGCTCATATTGTACTCCATTTGTTCCATCGGGTCAGGTTCTATCAGCTTATATTCTACTCAACTGATTTCATCGGGTCTGGTTCTATTGGCTCATATTCTACTCCATTTGTTCCATCGGGTCAGATTCCATCGGCTCATATTCTACTCCATTTGTTCCATCGGGTCAGATTCTATCGGCTCATATTCTACTCCATTTGTTCCATCGGGTCAGATTCTATCGGCTCATATTCTACCCCATTTGTTCCAGTGGGTCAGATTCTATCGGCTCATATTCTACTCCATTTGTTCCATCGGGTAAGATTCTATCGGCTCATATTCTACTCCATTTGTTCCATCGGGTCAGGTTCTATCGGCTCATATTCTACTCAACTGGTTCCATCGGGTCTGGTTCTATCGGCTCATATTGTACTCCATTTGTTCCATCGGGTCAGGTTCTATCAGCTTATATTCTACTCAACTGATTTCATCGGGTCTGGTTCTATTGGCTCATATTCTACTCCATTTGTTCCATCGGGTCAGATTCTATCGGCTCATATTCTACTCCATTTGTTCCATCGGGTCAGATTCTATCGGCTCATATTCTACCCCATTTATTCCATTGGGTCAGATTCTATCGGCTCATACTCTACTCCATTGGTTCCATCGGGTCAGATTCTATCGGCTCATATTCTACTCCATTTGTTCCAGTGGGTCAGATTCTATCGGCTCATATTCTACTCCATTTGTTCCATCGGGTCAGATTCTATCGGCTCATATTCTACTCCATTTGTTCCATCGGGTCAGGTTCTATCGGCTCATATTCTACTCCATTTGTTCCATCGGCTCATATTCTACTCCATTTGTTCCATTGGGTCAGATTCTATCGGCTCATATTCTACTCCATTTGTTCCATCGGGTCAGATTCTATCGGCTCATATTCTACTCAATTTGTTCTATCGGGTCAGGTTCTATCGGCTCATATTCTACTCCATTTGTTCCATCGGGTCAGATTCTATCGGCTCATATTCTACCCCATTTGTTCCATCGGGTCAGGTTCTATCGGCTCATATTCTACTGTATTTGTTCCATCGGGTCAGATTCTATCGGCTCATATTCTACTCCATTTGTTCCATCGGGTAAGGTTTTATCGGCTCATATTGTACTCCATTTGTTCCATCGGGTCAGGTTCTATCAGCTTATATACTACACAACTGATTTCATCAGGTCCGGTTCTATCGGCTCATATTCTACTCAACTGGTTCCATCGGGTCTGGTTCTATCGGCTCATATTGTACTCCATTTGTTCCATCGGGTCAGGTTCTATCAGCTTATATTCTACTCAACTGATTTCATCGGGTCTGGTTCTATTGGCTCATATTCTACTCCATTTGTTCCATCGGGTCAGATTCCATCGGCTCATATTCTACTCCATTTGTTCCATCGGGTCAGATTCTATCGGCTCATATTCTACTCCATTTGTTCCATCGGGTCAGATTCTATCGGCTCATATTCTACCCCATTTATTCCATTGGGTCAGGTTCTATCGGCTCATACTCTACTCCATTGGTTCCATCGGGTCAGATTCTATCGGCTCATATTCTACTCCATTTGTTCCATCGGCTCATATTCTACTCCATTTGTTCCATCGGGTCTGGTTCTATCGGCTCATATTCTACTCCATTTGTTCCATCGGGTCAGATTCTATCGGCTCATATTCTACCCGATTTGTTCCATCGGGTCAGGTTCTATCGGCTCATATTCTACTCTATTTGTTCCATCGGGTCAGATTCTATCGGCTCATATTCTACTCCATTTGTTCCATCGGGTCAGGTTCTATCAGCTTATATTCTACTCAACTGATTTCATCGGGTCAGGTTCTATCGGCTCTTATTCTACTCCATTTGTTCCATCGGGTCAGATTCCATCGGCTCATATTCCACTTTATTTGTTCCATCGGGTCTGGTTCTATCGGTTCATATTCTACTCCATTTGTTCCATCGGGTCAGATTCTATCGGCTCATATTCTACTCCATTTGTTCCATCGGGTCAGGTTCTATCGGCTCATATTCTACTCCATTTGTTCCATCGGGTCAGATTCTATCGGCTCATATTCTACTCCATTTGTTCCATCGGGTCAGATTCTATCGGCTCATATTCTACTCCATTTGTTCCATCGGGTCAGATTCTATCGGCTCATATTCTACTCAACTGGTTCCATCGGGTCAGATTCTATCGGCTCATATTCTACTCCATTTGTTCCATCGGGTCTGGTTCTATCGGCTCATATTGTACTCCATTTGTTCCATCGGGTCAGGTTCTATCAGCTTATATTCTACTCAACTGATTTCATCGGGTCTGGTTCTATCGGCTCATATTGTACTCCATTTGTTCCATCGGGTCAGGTTCTATCAGCTCATATTCTACTCAACTGATTTCATCGGGTCTGGTTCTATCGGCTCATATTCTACTCCATTTGTTCCATCGGGTCTGGTTCTATCGGCTCATATTGTACTCCATTTGTTCCATCGGGTCAGGTTCTATCAGCTTATATTCTACTCAACTGATTTCATCGGGTCTGGTTCTATCGGCTCATATTGTACTCCATTTGTTCCATCGGGTCAGGTTCTATCAGCTCATATTCTACTCCATTGATTTCATCGGGTCTGGTTCTATCGGCTCATATTCTACTCCATTTGTTCCATCGGGTCTGGTTCTATCGGCTCATATTGTACTCCATTTGTTCCATCGGGTCAGGTTCTATCAGCTTATATTCTACTCAACTGATTTCATCGGGTCAGGTTCTATCGGCTCATATTCTACTCCATTTGTTCCATCGGGTCAGATTCCATCGGCTCATATTTTACTCCATTTGTTCTATCGGGTCAGGTTCTATCGGCCCATACTCTACTCCATTGGTTCCATCGGGTCAGATTCTATCGGCTCATATTCTACTCCATTTGTTCCATCGGGTCAGGTTCTATCGGCTCATATTCTACTCCATTTGTTCCATCAGCTCATATTCTACTCCATTTGTTCCATTGGGTCAGATTCTATCGGCTCATATTCTACTCCATTTGTTCCATCGGGTCAGGTTCTATCGGCTCATATTATACTCCATTTGTTCCTTCGGGTCAGATTCTATCGGCTCATATTGTACCCCATTTGTTCCATTGGGTCAGGTTGTATCGGCTCATACTCTACTCCATTGGTTTCATCGGGCCAGATTCCATCGGCTCATATTCTACTCGATTTGTTCCAGCGGGTCAGATTCTATCGGCTCATATTCTACTCCATTTGTTCCATCGGGTCTGGTTCTATCGGCTCATATTCTACTCCATTTGTTCCATTGTGTCAAGTTTTATCGGCTCATACTCAAGTCCATTGGTTCCATCGGGTCAGATTCTATCGGCTCATATTCTACTCCATTTGTTCCATCGGCTCATATTCTACTCCATTTGTTCCATCGGGTCAGATTCTATCGGCTCATATTCTACTCCATTTGTTCCATCGGCTCATATTCTACTCCATTTGTTCCATCGGGTCAGATTCTATCGGCTCATATTCTACTCCATTTGTTCCATCAGGTCAGATTCTATCAGCTCATATTCTACTCCATTTGTTCCATCGGGTCAGATTCTATCGGCTCATATTCTACTCCATTTGTTCCATCGGGTCAGATTCTATCAGCTCATATTCTACTCCATTTGTTCCATCGGGTCAGATTCTATCGGCTCATATTCTACTCCATTTGTTCCATCGGGTCAGGTTCTATCGGCTCATATTCCACTCAACTGGTTCCATCGGGTCAGGTTCTATCGGCTCATATTCTACTCCATTTGTTCCATCGGGTCAGATTCTATCGGCTCATATTCTACTCCATTTGTTCCATCGGCTCATATTCTACTCCATTTGTTCCATTGGGTCAGATTCTATCGGCTCATATTCTACTCCATTTGTTCCATCTGGTCTGGTTCTATTGGCTCATATTCTACTCCATTTGTTCCATCGGGTCTGGTTCTATCGGCTCATATTCTACTCCATTTGTTCCATCGGGTCAGGTTCTTTCGGCTCATATTCTACTCCATTTGTTCCATCGGGTCAGATTCTATCGGCTCATATTTTACCCCATTTGTTCCATCGGGTCAGATTCTATCGGCTCATATTGTACTCCATTTGTTCCATCGGGTCAGGTTCTATCAGCTCATATTCTACTCAACTGATTTCATCGGGTCTGGTTCTATCGGCTCATATTCTACTCCATTTGTTCCATCGGGTCTGGTTCTATCGGCTCATATTGTACTCCATTTGTTCCATCGGGTCAGGTTCTATCAGCTTATATTCTACTCAACTGATTTCATCGGGTCTGGTTCTATCGGCTCATATTGTACTCCATTTGTTCCATCGGGTCAGGTTCTATCAGCTCATATTCTACTCCATTGATTTCATCGGGTCTGGTTCTATCGGCTCATATTCTACTCCATTTGTTCCATCGGGTCTGGTTCTATCGGCTCATATTGTACTCCATTTGTTCCATCGGGTCAGGTTCTATCAGCTTATATTCTACTCAACTGATTTCATCGGGTCAGGTTCTATCGGCTCATATTCTACTCCATTTGTTCCATCGGGTCAGATTCCATCGGCTCATATTTTACTCCATTTGTTCTATCGGGTCAGGTTCTATCGGCCCATACTCTACTCCATTGGTTCCATCGGGTCAGATTCTATCGGCTCATATTCTACTCCATTTGTTCCATCGGGTCAGGTTCTATCGGCTCATATTCTACTCCATTTGTTCCATCAGCTCATATTCTACTCCATTTGTTCCATTGGGTCAGATTCTATCGGCTCATATTCTACTCCATTTGTTCCATCGGGTCAGGTTCTATCGGCTCATATTATACTCCATTTGTTCCTTCGGGTCAGATTCTATCGGCTCATATTGTACCCCATTTGTTCCATTGGGTCAGGTTGTATCGGCTCATACTCTACTCCATTGGTTTCATCGGGCCAGATTCCATCGGCTCATATTCTACTCGATTTGTTCCAGCGGGTCAGATTCTATCGGCTCATATTCTACTCCATTTGTTCCATCGGGTCTGGTTCTATCGGCTCATATTCTACTCCATTTGTTCCATTGTGTCAAGTTTTATCGGCTCATACTCAAGTCCATTGGTTCCATCGGGTCAGATTCTATCGGCTCATATTCTACTCCATTTGTTCCATCGGCTCATATTCTACTCCATTTGTTCCATCGGGTCAGATTCTATCGGCTCATATTCTACTCCATTTGTTCCATCGGCTCATATTCTACTCCATTTGTTCCATCGGGTCAGATTCTATCGGCTCATATTCTACTCCATTTGTTCCATCAGGTCAGATTCTATCAGCTCATATTCTACTCCATTTGTTCCATCGGGTCAGATTCTATCGGCTCATATTCTACTCCATTTGTTCCATCGGGTCAGATTCTATCAGCTCATATTCTACTCCATTTGTTCCATCGGGTCAGATTCTATCGGCTCATATTCTACTCCATTTGTTCCATCGGGTCAGGTTCTATCGGCTCATATTCCACTCAACTGGTTCCATCGGGTCAGGTTCTATCGGCTCATATTCTACTCCATTTGTTCCATCGGGTCAGATTCTATCGGCTCATATTCTACTCCATTTGTTCCATCGGCTCATATTCTACTCCATTTGTTCCATTGGGTCAGATTCTATCGGCTCATATTCTACTCCATTTGTTCCATCTGGTCTGGTTCTATTGGCTCATATTCTACTCCATTTGTTCCATCGGGTCTGGTTCTATCGGCTCATATTCTACTCCATTTGTTCCATCGGGTCAGGTTCTTTCGGCTCATATTCTACTCCATTTGTTCCATCGGGTCAGATTCTATCGGCTCATATTTTACCCCATTTGTTCCATCGGGTCAGATTCTATCGGCTCATATTGTACTCCATTTGTTCCATCGGGTCAGGTTCTATCGGCTCATATTGTACTCCATTTGTTCCATCGGGTCAGGTTCTATCAGCTTATATTCTACTCAACTGATTTCATCGGGTCTGGTTCTATCGGCTCATATTCTACTCCATTTGTTCCATCGGGTCAGGTTCTATCAGCTTATATTCTAGTCAACTGATTTCATCGGGTCTGGTTCTATCGGCTCATATTCTACTCCATTTGTTCCATCGGGTCAGATTCCATCGGCTCATATTCTACTCCATTTGTTCCATCGGGTCAGATTCTATCGGCTCATATTCTACTCCATTTGTTCCATCAGGTCAGATTCTATCGGCTCATATTCTACTCCATTTGTTCCATCGGGTCAGATTCTATCGGCTCATATTCTACTCCATTTGTTCCATCGGGTCAGATTCCATCGGCTCATATTCTACTCAACTGGTTCCATCGGGTCTGGTTCTATCGGCTCATATTGTACTCCATTTGTTGCATTGGGTCAGATTCTATCGGCTCATATTCTACTCCATTTGTTCCATCGGGTCAGGTTCTATCGGCTCATATTCCACTCAACTGGTTCCATCGGGTCAGGTTCTATCGGCTCATATTCTACTCCATTTGTTCCATCGGGTCAGGTTCTATCGGCTCATATTCTACTCCATTTGTTCCATCGGGTCAGATTCTATCGGCTCATATTCTACTCCATTTGTTCCATCGGCTCATATTCTACTCAATTTGTTCCATTGGGTCAGATTCTATCGGCTCATATTCTACTCCATTTGTTCCATCTGGTCTGGTTCTATTGGCTCATATTCTACTCCATTTGTTCCATCGGGTCTGGTTCTATCGGCTCATATTCTACTCCATTTGTTCCATCGGGTCAGGTTCTTTCGGCTCATATTCTACTCCATTTGTTCCATCGGGTCAGATTCTATCGGCTCATATTTTACCCCATTTGTTCCATCGGGTCAGATTCTATCGGCTCATATTGTACTCCATTTGTTCCATCGGGTCAGGTTCTATCGGCTTATATTCTACTCAACTGATTTCATCGGGTCTGGTTCTATCGGCTCATATTCTACTCCATTTGTTCCATCGGGTCAGGTTCTATCAGCTTATATTCTAGTCAACTGATTTCATCGGGTCTGGTTCTATCGGCTCATATTCTACTCCATTTGTTCCATCGGGTCAGATTCCATCGGCTCATATTCTACTCCATTTGTTCCATCGGGTCAGATTCTATCGGCTCATATTCTACTCCATTTGTTCCATCAGGTCAGATTCTATCGGCTCATATTCTACTCCATTTGTTCCATCGGGTCAGATTCTATCGGCTCATATTCTACTCCATTTGTTCCATCGGGTCAGATTCTATCAGCTCATATTCTACTCCATTTGTTCCATCGGGTCAGATTCTATCGGCTCATATTCTACTCCATTTGTTCCATCGGGTCAGATTCCATCGGCTCATATTCTACTCAACTGGTTCCATCGGGTCTGGTTCTATCGGCTCATATTGTACTCCATTTGTTGCATTGGGTCAGATTCTATCGGCTCATATTCTACTCCATTTGTTCCATCGGGTCAGGTTCTATCGGCTCATATTCCACTCAACTGGTTCCATCGGGTCAGGTTCTATCGGCTCATATTCTACTCCATTTGTTCCATCGGGTCAGGTTCCATCGGCTCATACTCTACTCCATTTGTTCCATCGGGTCAGATTAAATCGGCTCATATTCTACTCCATTTGTTCCATCGGGTCTGGTTCTATCGGCTCATATTCTACTCCATTTGTTCCATCGGGTCAGATTCAATCGGCTCATATTCTACTCCATTTGTTCCATCGGGTCAGGTTCTATCGGCTCATATTCTACTCAACTGGTTCCATCGGGTCAGATTCCATCGGCTCATATTCTACTCCATTTGTTCCATCGGGTCAGGTTCTATCGGCTCATATTCTACTCCATTTGTTCTATCGGGTCACATTCCATCGGCTCATATTCTACTCCATTTGTTCCATCGGCTCATATTCTACTCCATTTGTTCCATCGGGTCAGATTCTATCGGCTCATATTCTACTCCATTTGTTCCATCGGGTCAGGTTCTATCGGCTCATATTCTACTCAACTGGTTCCATCGGGTCAGATTCCATCGGCTCATATTCTACTCCATTTGTTCCATCGGGTCAGGTTCTATCGGCTCATATTCTACTCCATTTGTTCTATCGGGTCACATTCCATCGGCTCATATTCTACTCCATTTGTTCCATCGGCTCATATTCTACTCCATTTGTTCCATCGGGTCAGATTCTATCGGCTCATATTCTACTCCATTTGTTCCATCGGGTCAGGTTCTATCGGCTCATATTGTACTCCATTTGTTCCATCGGGTCAGGTTCTATCAGCTTATATTCTACTCAACTGATTTCATCGGGTCTGGTTCTATCGGCTCATATTCTACTCCATTTGTTCCATCGGGTCAGGTTCTATCGGCTCATATTCTACTCCATTTGTTCCATCGGGTCAGGTTCTATTGGGTCATTTTCTACTCCATTTGTTCCATCGGGTCAGGTTCTATTGGGTCATTTTCTACTCCATTTGTTCCATCGGGTCAGATTCTATCGGCTCATATTCTACTGCATTTGTTCCATCGGGTCAGATTCTATCGGCTCATATTCTACTCCATTGGTTCCATTGGGTCAGGTTCTACTGGGTTGTGTCTATCGGCTCAGGCTTTACTGGGTCGTTCATCTGGTCAGCTTCTTCCGGTTCTTGGTGTCAGTGACTGGTTCTCACCTGATCAGGTTCCTCATCTCTTTCTCAGCCCAAGTTCTCACCATCTTCCTGGGGTTTCCTTTACAGTAACCATGACGGAACCTGCAGGACATCAGAACGGGCTCAGAACCAGCTCAGGTACGGGGTCATAGTGAAGTGACAGGAAGGTGACTCACCTGAACTCCCCACTGACGTACTTGTCCCGGTCCTTGAACAGCAGGATGGAGGTCTTGTAGATCTTGATGGCTCTGCTTTCTCCGGCCGCCGTGCTGGCGTGATAAACGTTGGCCTGGAACACCAGAACAGAACCTTTGCTGATCCAGATCAGGTCACCTTAGGTGCCGGACTAGCAGGTACTGATCAGATCAATAGGGTGGTACCGACCTCCTTGCCAGTGCTGATGCAGCCATTGATCTCACAGATGACGCCCCGACTTAACATCTTGAACAGAATCATTCGGGTCCGCGGATCCAGAACCTGATGCAGAACCACAACAAAAGTATTGATCAAACCTTTTCTTACTTCCTTTTCAGCTTTTTCAAAATAAAACTCACCTGTTCAACAGTGGCTCTATCTGATTTGTCCTTTACTCTGTACCTGTGGAGAGCAGCCAATCACAGTTACACACAGCTGTCACACCCCCTGTGATGTCACAGCATCCAGTTTAACTTACGTGTCGGCTTCTCTCTGCCTCTGCATCACCGTGACCTTATTGATCACACGATCCTCAAAGTTCAGTTTATCTGCAACAATCAATCAACACGATCAGTTATTGATCAGACACCTTGTGATGCGAGTTGCAGTGCCGTAGCATCAGAGCACACGCCAAGTAATCCTTTGTTGTTAACAAGTTTAAGAAGTCTATTTCAGCAGTATTTCCTCCAACACCATGTGTTAACCTGACAGGAAACACCCATCCGAGCTTTACTCCAACACAGGTCCATGAATGTGTTGCTAGAATGACGGCTTTAATGCGTATAACACTAGATAATGTTGCTCCTCTAAAGAAGAAGAGAACCGGTCAGAAGAAGCGGCCCGGTGGTTTAATTCCCAGCTTCAAGCTTTAAAACAGACATCAAGACGTTTGGAAAGAAAATGCCGTTCATCTGGCTTAGAAGAGTGTCTCATAGTCTGGAAAGAAAGTTTAATAGTGGCGCTGTGTGTCTGGATGATGGGGCGGAGCCTACAGCTGTGTGTCTGGATGATGGGGCGGAGCCTACAGCTGTGTGTCTGGATGATGGGGCGGAGCCTACAGCTGTGTGTCTGGATGATGGGGCGGAGCCTACAGCTGTGTGTCTGGATGATGGGGCGGAGCCTAACTGCTCATGTGATTTACCTAGATTGATCTTGTGTTCATATTTCCTCAGAGCTTTGTCAGATGGAGTTGATGACGCCGTCCTATTGGACAGATTCTGTTTGTTCGCCTGAAGTAAGAAAAAAAACAAATAAAGAATCAATTATCAATCACACTGATTGATTATTATGAAGCCCATTGATCAGCCTGTCAGTTTCTGAGGACGTACAGCAGTAACAGTTTTGGACACATGGTTACAGCCTGCAACCATGGTAACAGATGGAGTTCCTGAAGGCTAAGGTGAGATCAACACCCAACAGACTGGTTCCAACCTGGCTGTTCTGACCCGTCCGGTAGAATCTTTTGGTCAGATCTCCAGCTGAGCTCCAGTCCCACTCCTCATCCTCATCTTCATCTTCATCTTCCTCGTCCTCCTGCTCTGATGAAGGCTGCAGGCTGACATCACTTATGTGACTCTTCAGGACCGCCACCTCTGATTGGTCCCCACTACACACAGATGAAAGCAACCAATCAGAAGCAGAGACAGAGTTACAGTCAGGGATGAAGAATCAGCAAAAAACAGTTTTACTTCTGGAGGCAGCAACCCTCCTCTTCCTCACCCTGATAGAATATACAACCCCCCCCCCCCCCCCCCCCCCCCCCCCAATCCCATCTCCCAGGGTAGGGCGGGTGGATGTTCATCTCTCTAGCTCGGGTTCTCTACCAGAGTCCTGGGAGGCTCCTCTTCAGTATCTTAGCTGTTCGTGGGATTGATCTTCTCTGGACGGAGATGTCTGATGTTCCACCAGGTATCTGTTGGAGCCACTTCTCCAGTGTGGGGGACACGGCCCCCAGTGCTCCCATCACTATGGGTACTACTGTTGCTTCCACCCTCCAGACCTTCTCCAGGTCTTCCTTGAGCCCTTGGTACCAGTTTCTCCTTTTTCCTGATATCCCCATCATTGGGGATGGATCCATCAATCACTACGGCTTTCCTCTGCTGCTTATCCATGATCACTATGTCCGCTTGGTTGGCCACCACCATTTTATCTGTCTGGATCTGGAATACCCAGAGGATCTTAGTCCTCTCATTCTCCACCACCTTGGGGGGAATTTCCCACTGGGACTTAGGGGTCTCCAGTCCATATTCTGCACAGATGTTTCTGTACACTATGCAGCTACTTGGTTATGGCCTCCATGTATTCTTTGCCTACCAGTATCTTCCACCCTGCTGTGAGGTGCTGGATTGTTTCAGGGCCTCCTTTGCATAGTCTGCATCTGGGATCCTGCCTGGTCTGGTAGATCTGGACCTGGTAGAGACCATACCACACCACCACCTCTACTACACACACACACTTATCTATATATAGAGAGAGAGGGATAAGTGTGTGTTCAGAGAAAAATTATGTCTTATAATTAATCCCTGTATAGCTGAACCTGTTGCACCGCCATGTTTCCTCCCAGTCTGACCAGAAGTCCCAGTCTGACCAGTAGTCCCAGTCTGACCAGTAGTCCCAGTCTGACCAGAAGTCCCAGTCTGACCAGTAGTCCCAGTCTGACCAGTAGTCCCAGTCTGACCAGTAGTCCCATCTGACCAGCAGTCCCAGTCTGACCAGCAGTCCCAGTCTGACCAGAAGTCCCAGTCTGACCAGTAGTCCCAGTCTGACCAGTAGTCCCAGTCTGACCAGTAGTCCCATCTGACCAGTAGTCCCAGTCTGACCAGTAGTCCCAGTCTGACCAGAAGTCCCAGTCTGACCAGTAGTCCCAGTCTGACCAGTAGTCCCAGTCTGACCAGTAGTCCCATCTGACCAGCAGTCCCAGTCTGACCAGAAGTCCCATCTGACCAGTAGTCCCAGTCTGACCAGAAGTCCCAGTCTGACCAGTAGTCCCAGTCTGACCAGAAGTCCCATCTGACCAGCAGTCCCAGTCTGACCAGAAGTCCCATCTGACCAGTAGTCCCAGTCTGACCAGAAGTCCCATCTGACCAGTAGTCCCAGTCTGACCAGAAGTCCCAGTCTGACCAGTAGTCCCAGTCTGACCAGAAGTCCCATCTGACCAGCAGTCCCAGTCTGACCAGAAGTCCCATCTGACCAGTAGTCCCAGTCTGACCAGAAGTCCCATCTGACCAGTAGTCCCAGTCTGACCAGAAGTCCCAGTCTGACCAGAAGTCCCATCTGACCAGCAGTCCCAGTCTGACCAGAAGTCCCATCTGACCAGTAGTCCCAGTCTGACCAGAAGTCCCATCTGACCAGCAGTCCCAGTCTGACCAGAAGTCCCATCTGACCAGTAGTCCCAGTCTGACCAGAAGTCCCATCTGACCAGTAGTCCCAGTCTGACCAGAAGTCCCAGTCTGACCAGAAGTCCCATCTGACCAGCAGTCCCAGTCTGACCAGAAGTCCCATCTGACCAGCAGTCCCAGTCTGACCAGAAGTCCCAGTCTGACCAGTAGTCCCAGTCTGACCAGAAGTCCCAGTCTGACCAGTAGTCCCAGTCTGACCAGAAGTCCCAGTCTGACCAGTAGTCCCAGTCTGACCAGTAGTCCCAGTCTGACCAGAAGTCCCATCTGACCAGAAGTCCCAGTCTGACCAGAAGTCCCATCTGACCAGAAGTCCCAGTCTGACCAGAAGTCCCAGTCTGACCAGTAGTCCCAGTCTGACCAGAAGTCCCAGTCTGACCAGCAGCTACTGGTTCTTCATCATCATCATCCTCACGTCAGGCTTACCTTCCCTCATCCGCGTCATCAAACTGTCCAGGAACACACGCGACCGCCGCCATGACGTCAGAGTGATTAAGCCACGACGAGACACGATACCAGAATCAGAACCAGGACCAGGACCCGTCCTCCACACAGGAGCGTGTTTGCTTCACGTCCGTATCGCACCACGTGACTACGGCAACGCGCGAGGGACGTGAATCCCGCGTTTGGTAGAAACGCGTCAGAGAAACATGGAGCAGAAAAAGTCCTCATGTTCTCTTCCAGAGTTCCAGCTGTAAAAGCTTCTGGATCTGATACTCAGACCACAACGTGGCCTTGTGGCGTTCCGACGCTCCGGATCACCGGGAACGCTCCGCACCAACGTTGATCCAAATGGTGTCCACCCAACAGACAGTGGCCCCCCCAGGGGCGCTTTGTTCGTACCCCACCGAGCTGGTAAAACACGGTCCACCTCCTGACCTACAACGGGTTTTCATCTGGTCACCAAAGTGATGGGGGTCTCTGGGGGTCTCTGGGGGGTCTCTGGGGGACCTCTGGGGGTCTCTGGGGGGTCTCTGGGGGACCTCTGGGGGTCTCTGGGGGCCTCTGGGGGACCTCTGGGGGACCTCTGGGGGTCTCAGGAGTCTCTGGGGGCCTCTGGGGGTCTCTGGAGTCTCTGGGGGTCTCTGTAGTCTCTGGGGGTCTCTGGGGTCTGTGGGGTCTCTGGGGGTCTCTGAGGGTCTATGGGGGTCTCTGGGTCAGGGTCTTGTGCTCAGTGTCACGTTGCCGGAGAGGTGAGAACATCAGTTGGGTTACCATGGTGCAGTGAAGGTTAACCGGCGTGATGGTCGTGTTGTAGATCGCTACTGGAAACACACCAGTCTGGAAACACACCAGTGCGACCAGTCTGGAAACACACCAGTCTGGAAACACACCAGTGTGACCAGTCTGGAAACACACCAGTGTGACCAGTCTGGAAACACACCAGTCTGGAAACACACCAGTGCGACCAGTCTGGAAACACACCAGTGTGACCAGTCTGGAAACACACCAGTCTGGAAACACACCAGTGTGACCAGTCTGGAAACACACCAGTCTGGAAACACACCAGTGTGACCAGTCTGGAAACACACCAGTGTGACCAGTCTGGAAACACACCAGTCTGGAAACACACCAGTGCGACCAGTCTGGAAACACACCAGTGCGACCAGTCTGGAAACACACCAGTGCGACCAGTCTGGAAACACACCAGTGCGACCAGTCTGGAAACACACCAGTGTGACCAGTCTGGAAACACACCAGTCTGGAAACACACCAGTGTGACCAGTCTGGAAACACACCAGTCTGGAAACACACCAGTGTGACCAGTCTGGAAACACACCAGTCTGGAAACACACCAGTGCGACCAGTCTGGAAACACACCAGTCTGGAAACACACCAGTCTGGAAACACACCAGTCTGGAAACACACCAGTGTGACCAGTCTGGAAACACACCAGTGCGACCAGTCTGGAAACACACCAGTCTGGAAACACACCATTGTGACCAGTCTGGAAACACACCAGTGCGACCAGTCTGGAAACACACCAGTCTGGGAACACACCAGTCTGGAAACACACCAGTGCGACCAGTCTGGAAACACACCAGTCTGGGAACACACCAGTCTGGAAACACACCAGTGTGACCAGTCTGGAAACACACCAGTCTGGAAACACACCAGTGTGACCAGTCTGGAAACACACCAGTGCGACCAGTCTGGAAACACACCAGTGCGACCAGTCTGGAAACACACCAGTCTGGAAACACACCAGTGTGACCAGTCTGGAAACACACCAGTGCGACCAGTCTGGAAACACACCAGTGCGACCAGTCTGGAAACACACCAGTCTGGAAACACACCAGTGCGACCAGTCTGGAAACACACCAGTCTGGAAACACACCAGTGTGACCAGTCTGGAAACACACCAGTGCGACCAGTCTGGAAACACACCAGTCTGGAAACACACCAGTGCGACCAGTCTGGAAACACACCAGTCTGGAAACACACCAGTGTGACCAGTCTGGAAACACACCAGTGCGACCAGTCTGGAAACACACCAGTCTGGAAACACACCAGTGTGACCAGTCTGGAAACACACCAGTGCGACCAGTCTGGAAACACACCAGTCTGGAAACACACCAGTGTGACCAGTCTGGAAACACACCAGTGTGACCAGTCTGGAAACACACCAGTGCGACCAGTCTGGAAACACACCAGTGTGACCAGTCTGGAAACACACCAGTCTGGAAACACACCAGTGTGACCAGTCTGGAAACACACCAGTGTGACCAGTCTGGAAACACACCAGTCTGGAAACACACCAGTGTGACCAGTCTGGAAACACACCAGTGTGACCAGTCTGGAAACACACCAGTCTGGAAACACACCAGTGTGACCAGTCTGGAAACACACCAGTCTGGAAACACCAGTGCGACCAGTCTGGAAACACACCAGTCTGGAAACACACCAGTCTGGAAACACACCAGTGTGACCAGTCTGGAAACACACCAGTCTGGAAACACACCAGTGTGACCAGTCTGGAAACACACCAGTCTGGAAACACACCAGTGTGACCAGTCTGGAAACACACCAGTCTGGAAACACACCAGTCTGGAAACACACCAGTGCGACCAGTCTGGAAACACACCAGTCTGGAAACACACCAGTGTGACCAGTCTGGAAACACACCAGTGTGACCAGTCTGGAAACACACCAGTCTGGAAACACACCAGTGCGACCAGTCTGGAAACACACCAGTCTGGAAACACACCAGTGCGACCAGTCTGGAAACACACCAGTGTGACCAGTCTGGAAACACACCAGTCTGGAAACACACCAGTGTGACCAGTCTGGAAACACACCAGTCTGGAAACACACCAGTGTGACCAGTCTGGAAACACACCAGTGTGACCAGTCTGGAAACACACCAGTGTGACCAGTCTGGAAACACACCAGTCTGGAAACACACCAGTGTGACCAGTCTGGAAACACACCAGTCTGGAAACACACCAGTGTGACCAGTCTGGAAACACACCAGTCTGGAAACACACCAGTGTGACCAGTCTGGAAACACACCAGTGCGACCAGTCTGGAAACACACCAGTGCGACCAGTCTGGAAACACACCAGTCTGGAAACACACCAGTGTGAACAGTCTGGAAACACACCAGTGTGACCAGTCTGGAAACACACCAGTCTGGAAACACACCAGTGCGACCAGTCTGGAAACACACCAGTCTGGAAACACACCAGTGTGACCAGTCTGGAAACACACCAGTCTGGAAACACACCAGTGTGACCAGTCTGGAAACACACCAGTGTGACCAGTCTGGAAACACACCAGTGCGACCAGTCTGGAAACACACCAGTCTGGAAACACACCAGTGTGACCAGTCTGGAAACACACCAGTGCGACCAGTCTGGAAACACACCAGTCTGGAAACACACCAGTGTGACCAGTCTGGAAACACACCAGTGTGACCAGTCTGGAAACACACCAGTCTGGAAACACACCAGTCTGGAAACACACCAGTGCGACCAGTCTGGAAACACACCAGTGTGACCAGTCTGGAAACACACCAGTGCGACCAGTCTGGAAACACACCAGTGTGACCAGTCTGGAAACACACCAGTCTGGAAACACACCAGTGCTGACCAGTCTGGAAACACACCAGTGTGACCAGTCTGGAAACACACCAGTCTGGAAACACACCAGTGTGACCAGTCTGGAAACACACCAGTGTGACCAGTCTGGAAACACACCAGTCTGGAAACACACCAGTGTGACCAGTCTGGAAACACACCAGTCTGGAAACACACCAGTGCGACCAGTCTGGAAACACACCAGTCTGGAAACACACCAGTCTGGAAACACACCAGTGTGACCAGTCTGGAAACACACCAGTCTGGAAACACACCAGTGTGACCAGTCTGGAAACACACCAGTCTGGAAACACACCAGTGTGACCAGTCTGGAAACACACCAGTCTGGAAACACACCAGTCTGGAAACACACCAGTGCGACCAGTCTGGAAACACACCAGTCTGGAAACACACCAGTGTGACCAGTCTGGAAACACACCAGTGTGACCAGTCTGGAAACACACCAGTCTGGAAACACACCAGTGCGACCAGTCTGGAAACACACCAGTCTGGAAACACACCAGTCTGGAAACACACCAGTGTGACCAGTCTGGAAACACACCAGTCTGGAAACACACCAGTGCGACCAGTCTGGAAACACACCAGTGTGACCAGTCTGGAAACACACCAGTCTGGAAACACACCAGTGTGACCAGTCTGGAAACACACCAGTCTGGAAACACACCAGTGTGACCAGTCTGGAAACACACCAGTGTGACCAGTCTGGAAACACACCAGTGTGACCAGTCTGGAAACACACCAGTCTGGAAACACACCAGTGTGACCAGTCTGGAAACACACCAGTCTGGAAACACACCAGTGTGACCAGTCTGGAAACACACCAGTCTGGAAACACACCAGTGTGACCAGTCTGGAAACACACCAGTGGACCAGTCTGGAAACACACCAGTGCGACCAGTCTGGAAACACACCAGTCTGGAAACACACCAGTGTGAACCAGTCTGGAAACACACCAGTGTGACCAGTCTGGAAACACACCAGTCTGGAAACACACCAGTGCGACCAGTCTGGAAACACACCAGTCTGGAAACACACCAGTGTGACCAGTCTGGAAACACACCAGTCTGGAAACACACCAGTGTGACCAGTCTGGAAACACACCAGTGTGACCAGTCTGGAAACACACCAGTGCGACCAGTCTGGAAACACACCAGTCTGGAAACACACCAGTGTGAACAGTCTGGAAACACACCAGTGCGACCAGTCTGGAAACACACCAGTCTGGAAACACACCAGTGTGAACAGTCTGGAAACACACCAGTGTGACCAGTCTGGAAACACACCAGTCTGGAAACACACCAGTCTGGAAACACACCAGTGCGACCAGTCTGGAAACACACCAGTGCGACCAGTCTGGAAACACACCAGTCTGGAAACACACCAGTGTGACCAGTCTGGAAACACACCAGTGTGACCAGTCTGGAAACACACCAGTCTGGAAACACACCAGTGTGAACAGTCTGGAAACACACCAGTCTGGAAACACACCAGTCTGGAAACACACCAGTGCGACAGTCTGGAAACACACCAGTGCGACCAGTCTGGAAACACACCAGTCTGGAAACACACCAGTGTGACCAGTCTGGAAACACACCAGTCTGGAAACACACCAGTCTGGAAACACACCAGTGCGACCAGTCTGGAAACACACCAGTCTGGAAACACACCAGTCTGGAAACACACCAGTGTGACCAGTCTGGAAACACACCAGTCTGGAAACACACCAGTGCGACCAGTCTGGAAACACACCAGTGTGACCAGTCTGGAAACACACCAGTCTGGAAACACACCAGTGTGACCAGTCTGGAAACACACCAGTCTGGAAACACACCAGTGTGACCAGTCTGGAAACACACCAGTCTGGAAACACACCAGTGCGACCAGTCTGGAAACACACCAGTCTGGAAACACACCAGTCTGGAAACACACCAGTGCGACCAGTCTGGAAACACACCAGTCTGGAAACACACCAGTGCGACCAGTCTGGAAACACACCAGTCTGAAACACACCAGTGTGACCAGTCTGGAAACACACCAGTCTGGAAACACACCAGTGTGACCAGTCTGGAAACACACCAGTCTGGAAACACACCAGTGTGACCAGTCTGGAAACACACCAGTCTGGAAACACACCAGTCTGAAACACACCAGTGTGACCAGTCTGGAAACACACCAGTCTGGAAACACACCAGTGTGACCAGTCTGGAAACACACCAGTCTGGAAACACACCAGTGTGACCAGTCTGGAAACACACCAGTCTGGAAACACACCAGTGCGACCAGTCTGGAAACACACCAGTCTGGAAACACACCAGTCTGGAAACACACCAGTTCGACCAGTCTGGAAACACACCAGTCTGGAAACACACCAGTGCGACCAGTCTGGAAACACACCAGTCTGAAACACACCAGTGTGACCAGTCTGGAAACACACCAGTCTGGAAACACACCAGTGCGACCAGTCTGGAAACACACCAGTCTGGAAACACACCAGTCTGGAAACACACCAGTTCGACCAGTCTGGAAACACACCAGTCTGGAAACACACCAGTGCGACCAGTCTGGAAACACACCAGTCTGGAAACACACCAGTGTGACCAGTCTGGAAACACACCAGTCTGGAAACACACCAGTGTGACCAGTCTGGAAACACACCAGTGTGACCAGTCTGGAAACACACCAGTGTGACCAGTCTGGAAACACACCAGTGTGACCAGTCTGGAAACACACCAGTCTGGAAACACACCAGTCTGGAAACACACCAGTGTGACCAGTCTGGAAACACACCAGTGCGACCAGTCTGGAAACACACCAGTCTGGAAACACACCACTGTGACCAGTCTGGAAACACACCAGTCTGGAAACACACCAGTGTGACCAGTCTGGAAACACACCAGTCTGGAAACACACCAGTGCGACCAGTCTGGAAACACACCAGTCTGGAAACACACCAGTGTGACCAGTCTGGAAACACACCAGTCTGGAAACACACCAGTGTGACCAGTCTGGAAACACACCAGTGTGACCAGTCTGGAAACACACCAGTCTGGAAACACACCAGTGTGACCAGTCTGGAAACACACCAGTCTGGAAACACACCAGTGTGACCAGTCTGGAAACACACCAGACTGGAAACACACCAGTCTGGAAACACACCAGTGCGACCAGTCTGGAAACACACCAGTCTGGAAACACACCAGTGTGACCAGTCTGGAAACACACCAGTGTGACCAGTCTGGAAACACACCAGTCTGGAAACACACCAGTGCGACCAGTCTGGAAACACACCAGTCTGGAAACACACCAGTGCGACCAGTCTGGAAACACACCAGTGGACCAGTCTGGAAACACACCAGTGTGACCAGTCTGGAAACACACCAGTCTGGAAACACACCAGTGTGACCAGTCTGGAAACACACCAGTGTGACCAGTCTGGAAACACACCAGTCTGGAAACACACCAGTGCGACCAGTCTGGAAACACACCAGTCTGGAAACACACCAGTGTGACAGTCTGGAAACACACCAGTGTGACCAGTCTGGAAACACACCAGTCTGGAAACACACCAGTGCGACCAGTCTGGAAACACACCAGTCTGGAAACACACCAGTGTGACCAGTCTGGAAACACACCAGTCTGGAAACACACCAGTGTGACCAGTCTGGAAACACACCAGTCTGGAAACACACCAGTGCGACCAGTCTGGAAACACACCAGTCTGGAAACACACCAGTGTGACCAGTCTGGAAACACACCAGTGCGACCAGTCTGGAAACACACCAGTCTGGAAACACACCAGTGTGACCAGTCTGGAAACACACCAGTCTGGAAACACACCAGTCTGGAAACACACCAGTGCGACCAGTCTGGAAACACACCAGTGCGACCAGTCTGGAAACACACCAGTCTGGAAACACACCAGTGTGAACAGTCTGGAAACACACCAGTGTGACCAGTCTGGAAACACACCAGTCTGGAAACACACCAGTGTGACCAGTCTGTAAACACACCAGTCTGGAAACACACCAGTCTGGAAACACACCAGTGCGACCAGTCTGGAAACACACCAGTCTGGAAACACACCAGTGTGACCAGTCTGGAAACACACCAGTGTGACCAGTCTGGAAACACACCAGTCTGGAAACACACCAGTGCGACCAGTCTGGAAACACACCAGTCTGGAAACACACCAGTGCGACCAGTCTGGAAACACACCAGTGCGACCAGTCTGGAAACACACCAGTCTGGAAACACACCAGTGCGACCAGTCTGGAAACACACCAGTGTGACCAGTCTGGAAACACACCAGTCTGGAAACACACCAGTGTGACCAGTCTGGAAACACACCAGTCTGGAAACACACCAGTGTGACCAGTCTGGAAACACACCAGTCTGGAAACACACCAGTGCGACCAGTCTGGAAACACACCAGTCTGGAAACACACCAGTCTGGAAACACACCAGTGTGACCAGTCTGGAAACACACCAGTCTGGAAACACACCAGTGTGACCAGTCTGGAAACACACCAGTCTGGAAACACACCAGTGCGACCAGTCTGGAAACACACCAGTCTGGAAACACACACCAGTCTGAAAACACACCAGTGTGACCAGTCTGGAAACACACCAGTCTGGAAACACACCAGTGTGACCAGTCTGGAAACACACCAGTCTGGAAACACACCAGTGTGACCAGTCTGGAAACACACCAGTGCGACCAGTCTGGAAACACACCAGTCTGGAAACACACCAGTCTGGAAACACACCAGTTCGACCAGTCTGGAAACACACCAGTCTGGAAACACACCAGTGCGACCAGTCTGGAAACACACCAGTCTGAAACACACCAGTGTGACCAGTCTGGAAACACACCAGTCTGGAAACACACCAGTGTGACCAGTCTGGAAACACACCAGTCTGGAAACACACCAGTGTGACCAGTCTGGAAACACACCAGTCTGGAAACACACCAGTGTGACCAGTCTGGAAACACACCAGTCTGGAAACACACCAGTCTGGAAACACACCAGTGTGACCAGTCTGGAAACACACCAGTCTGGAAACACACCAGTGTGACCAGTCTGGAAACACACCAGTCTGGAAACACACCAGTGTGACCAGTCTGGAAACACACCAGTCTGGAAACACACCAGTGTGACCAGTCTGGAAACACACCAGACTGGAAACACACCAGTCTGGAAACACACCAGTGCGACCAGTCTGGAAACACACCAGTCTGGAAACACACCAGTGTGACCAGTCTGGAAACACACCAGTGTGACCAGTCTGGAAACACACCAGTCTGGAAACACACCAGTGCGACCAGTCTGGAAACACACCAGTCTGGAAACACACCAGTGCGACCAGTCTGGAAACACACCAGTGTGACCAGTCTGGAAACACACCAGTGTGACCAGTCTGGAAACACACCAGTCTGGAAACACACCAGTGTGACCAGTCTGGAAACACACCAGTGTGACCAGTCTGGAAACACACCAGTCTGGAAACACACCAGTCTGGAAACACACCAGTGTGACCAGTCTGGAAACACACCAGTCTGGAAACACACCAGTGTGAACAGTCTGGAAACACACCAGTGTGACCAGTCTGGAAACACACCAGTCTGGAAACACACCAGTGCGACCAGTCTGGAAACACACCAGTCTGGAAACACACCAGTGTGACCAGTCTGGAAACACACCAGTCTGGAAACACACCAGTGTGACCAGTCTGGAAACACACCAGTGTGACCAGTCTGGAAACACACCAGTCTGGAAACACACCAGTGCGACCAGTCTGGAAACACACCAGTCTGGAAACACACCAGTGTGAACAGTCTGGAAACACACCAGTGCGACCAGTCTGGAAACACACCAGTCTGGAAACACACCAGTGTGACCAGTCTGGAAACACACCAGTCTGGAAACACACCAGTCTGGAAACACACCAGTGCGACCAGTCTGGAAACACACCAGTGCGACCAGTCTGGAAACACACCAGTCTGGAAACACACCAGTGTGAACAGTCTGGAAACACACCAGTGTGACCAGTCTGGAAACACACCAGTCTGGAAACACACCAGTGTGACCAGTCTGTAAACACACCAGTCTGGAAACACACCAGTCTGGAAACACACCAGTGCGACCAGTCTGGAAACACACCAGTCTGGAAACACACCAGTGTGACCAGTCTGGAAACACACCAGTGTGACCAGTCTGGAAACACACCAGTCTGGAAACACACCAGTGCGACCAGTCTGGAAACACACCAGTCTGGAAACACACCAGTGCGACCAGTCTGGAAACACACCAGTGCGACCAGTCTGGAAACACACCAGTCTGGAAACACACCAGTGCGACCAGTCTGGAAACACACCAGTGTGACCAGTCTGGAAACACACCAGTCTGGAAACACACCAGTGTGACCAGTCTGGAAACACACCAGTCTGGAAACACACCAGTGTGACCAGTCTGGAAACACACCAGTCTGGAAACACACCAGTGCGACCAGTCTGGAAACACACCAGTCTGGAAACACACCAGTCTGGAAACACACCAGTTCGACCAGTCTGGAAACACACCAGTCTGGAAACACACCAGTGCGACCAGTCTGGAAACACACCAGTCTGAAAACACACCAGTGTGACCAGTCTGGAAACACACCAGTCTGGAAACACACCAGTGTGACCAGTCTGGAAACACACCAGTCTGGAAACACACCAGTGTGACCAGTCTGGAAACACACCAGTCTGGAAACACACCAGTCTGAAAACACACCAGTGTGACCAGTCTGGAAACACACCAGTCTGGAAACACACCAGTGTGACCAGTCTGGAAACACACCAGTCTGGAAACACACCAGTGTGACCAGTCTGGAAACACACCTGCGACCAGTCTGGAAACACACCAGTCTGGAAACACACCAGTCTGGAAACACACCAGTTCGACCAGTCTGGAAACACACCAGTCTGGAAACACACCAGTGCGACCAGTCTGGAAACACACCAGTCTGAAAACACACCAGTGTGACCAGTCTGGAAACACACCAGTCTGGAAACACACCAGTGTGACCAGTCTGGAAACACACCAGTCTGGAAACACACCAGTGTGACCAGTCTGGAAACACACCAGTCTGGAAACACACCAGTGTGACCAGTCTGGAAACACACCAGTCTGGAAACACACCAGTGTGACCAGTCTGGAAACACACCAGTCTGGAAACACACCAGTGTGACCAGTCTGGAAACACACCAGTCTGGAAACACACCAGTGCGACCAGTCTGGAAACACACCAGTGTGACCAGTCTGGAAACACACCAGTCTGGAAACACACCAGTGTGACCAGTCTGGAAACACACCAGTCTGGAAACACACCAGTGTGACCAGTCTGGAAACACACCAGTGTGACCAGTCTGGAAACACACCAGTGTGACCAGTCTGGAAACACACCAGTGTGACCAGTCTGGAAACACACCAGTCTGGAAACACACCAGTGTGACCAGTCTGGAAACACACCAGTGCGACCAGTCTGGAAACACACCAGTCTGGAAACACACCAGTGTGACCAGTCTGGAAACACACCAGTCTGGAAACACACCAGTGCGACCAGTCTGGAAACACACCAGTCTGGAAACACACCAGTGCGACCAGTCTGGAAACACACCAGTGCGACCAGTCTGGAAACACACCAGTCTGGAAACACACCAGTGCGACCAGTCTGGAAACACACCAGTGTGACCAGTCTGGAAACACACCAGTCTGGAAACACACCAGTGTGACCAGTCTGGAAACACACCAGTCTGGAAACACACCAGTGTGACCAGTCTGGAAACACACCAGTCTGGAAACACACCAGTGTGACCAGTCTGTAAACACACCAGTCTGGAAACACACCAGTCTGGAAACACACCAGTCTGGAAACACACCAGTTCGACCAGTCTGGAAACACACCAGTCTGGAAACACACCAGTGCGACCAGTCTGGAAACACACCAGTCTGAAAACACACCAGTGTGACCAGTCTGGAAACACACCAGTCTGGAAACACACCAGTGTGACCAGTCTGGAAACACACCAGTCTGGAAACACACCAGTGTGACCAGTCTGGAAACACACCAGTCTGGAAACACACCAGTCTGAAAACACACCAGTGTGACCAGTCTGGAAACACACCAGTCTGGAAACACACCAGTGTGACCAGTCTGGAAACACACCAGTCTGGAAACACACCAGTGTGACCAGTCTGGAAACACACCAGTGCGACCAGTCTGGAAACACACCAGTCTGGAAACACACCAGTCTGGAAACACACCAGTTCGACCAGTCTGGAAACACACCAGTCTGGAAACACACCAGTGCGACCAGTCTGGAAACACACCAGTCTGAAAACACACCAGTGTGACCAGTCTGGAAACACACCAGTCTGGAAACACACCAGTGTGACCAGTCTGGAAACACACCAGTCTGGAAACACACCAGTGTGACCAGTCTGGAAACACACCAGTCTGGAAACACACCAGTGTGACCAGTCTGGAAACACACCAGTCTGGAAACACACCAGTGTGACCAGTCTGGAAACACACCAGTCTGGAAACACACCAGTGCGACCAGTCTGGAAACACACCAGTCTGGAAACACACCAGTGTGACCAGTCTGGAAACACACCAGTCTGGAAACACACCAGTGTGACCAGTCTGGAAACACACCAGTCTGGAAACACACCAGTGTGACCAGTCTGGAAACACACCAGTGTGACCAGTCTGGAAACACACCAGTGTGACCAGTCTGGAAACACACCAGTGTGACCAGTCTGGAAACACACCAGTGTGACCAGTCTGGAAACACACCAGTCTGGAAACACACCAGTCTGGAAACACACCAGTGTGACCAGTCTGGAAACACACCAGTGCGACCAGTCTGGAAACACACCAGTCTGGAAACACACCAGTGTGACCAGTCTGGAAACACACCAGTCTGGAAACACACCAGTGTGACCAGTCTGGAAACACACCAGTGTGACCAGTCTGGAAACACACCAGTCTGGAAACACACCAGTGTGACCAGTCTGGAAACACACCAGTGCGACCAGTCTGGAAACACACCAGTCTGGAAACACACCAGTGTGGCCAGTCTGGAAACACACCAGTGTGACCAGTCTGGAAACACACCAGTCTGTAAACACACCAGTGTGGCCAGTCTGGAAACACACCAGTGCGACCAGTCTGGAAACACACCAGTGCGACCAGTCTGGAAACACACCAGTGTGGCCAGTCTGGAAACACACCAGTGTGACCAGTCTGGAAACACACCAGTCTGGAAACACACCAGTGTGACCAGTCTGGAAACACACCAGTCTGGAAACACACCAGTGTGACCAGTCTGGAAACACACCAATGTGACCAGTCTGGAAACACACCAGTCTGGAAACACACCAGTGTGACCAGTCTGGAAACACACCAGTCTGGAAACACACCAGTGTGACCAGTCTGGAAACACACCAGTATGACCAGTCTGGAAACACACCAGTCTGGAAACACACCAGTGTGACCAGTCTGGAAACACACCAGTCTGGAAACACACCAGTGTGACCAGTCTGGAAACACACCAGTCTGGAAACACACCAGTGTGACCAGTCTGGAAACACACCAATGTGACCAGTCTGGAAACACACCAGTCTGGAAACACACCAGTGTGACCAGTCTGGAAACACACCAGTCTGGAAACACACCAGTCTGGAAACACACCAGTGTGACCAGTCTGGAAACACACCAGTATGACCAGTCTGGAAACACACCAGTCTGGAAACACACCAGTGTGACCAGTCTGGAAACACACCAGTCTGGAAACAAACCAGTGCGACCAGTCTGGAAACACACCAGTCTGGAAACACACCAGTGTGACCAGTCTGGAAACACACCAGTCTGGAAACACACCAGTGTGACCAGTCTGGAAACACACCAGTGCGACCAGTCTGGAAACACACCAGTCTGGAAACACACCAGTGTGACCAGTCTGGAAACACACCAGTCTGGAAACACACCAGTGTGACCAGTCTGGAAACACACCAGTGTGACCAGTCTGGAAACACACCAGTCTGGAAACACACCAGTGTGACCAGTCTGGAAACACACCAGTCTGGAAAAACACCAGTGTGACCAGTCTGGAAACACACCAGTCTGGAAACACACCAGTGTGACCAGTCTGGAAACACACCAGTCTGGAAACACACCAGTGCGACCAGTCTGGAAACAAACCAGTCTGGAAACACACCAGTGTGACCAGTCTGGAAACACACCAATGTGACCAGTCTGGAAACACACCAGTCTGGAAACACACCAGTGTGACCAGTCTGGAAACACACCAGTCTGGAAACACACCAGTGTGACCAGTCTGGAAACACACCAGTCTGGAAACACACCAGTGTGACCAGTCTGGAAACACACCAGTCTGGAAACAAACCAGTGCGACCAGTCTGGAAACACACCAGTCTGGAAACACACCAGTGTGACCAGTCTGGAAACACACCAGTCTGGAAACACACCAGTCTGGAAACACACCAGTGTGACCAGTCTGGAAACACACCAGTATGACCAGTCTGGAAACACACCAGTCTGGAAACACACCAGTGTGACCAGTCTGGAAACACACCAGTCTGGAAACACACCAGTGTGACCAGTCTGGAAACACACCAATGTGACCAGTCTGGAAACACACCAGTCTGGAAACACACCAGTGTGACCAGTCTGGAAACACACCAGTCTGGAAACACACCAGTCTGGAAACACACCAGTGTGACCAGTCTGGAAACACACCAGTATGACCAGTCTGGAAACACACCAGTCTGGAAACACACCAGTGTGACCAGTCTGGAAACACACCAGTCTGGAAACAAACCAGTGCGACCAGTCTGGAAACACACCAGTCTGGAAACACACCAGTGTGACCAGTCTGGAAACACACCAGTCTGGAAACACACCAGTGTGACCAGTCTGGAAACACACCAGTGCGACCAGTCTGGAAACACACCAGTCTGGAAACACACCAGTGTGACCAGTCTGGAAACACACCAGTCTGGAAACACACCAGTGCGACCAGTCTGGAAACACACCAGTCTGGAAACACACCAGTGTGACCAGTCTGGAAACACACCAGTCTGGAAACACACCAGTGTGACCAGTCTGGAAACACACCAGTCTGGAAACACACCAGTGTGACCAGTCTGGAAACACACCAGTCTGGAAACACACCAGTGTGACCAGTCTGGAAACACACCAGTCTGGAAACACACCAGTGTGACCAGTCTGGAAACACACCAGTCTGGAAACACACCAGTGCGACCAGTCTGGAAACAAACCAGTCTGGAAACACACCAGTGTGACCAGTCTGGAAACACACCAGTGCGACCAGTCTGGAAACACACCAGTCTGGAAACACACCAGTGCGACCAGTCTGGAAACACACCAGTCTGGAAACACACCAGTGCGACCAGTCTGGAAACACACCAGTCTGGAAACACACCAGTGCGACCAGTCTGGAAACTCACCAGTCTGGAAACACACCAGTGCGACCAGTCTGGAAACACACCAGTCTGGAAACACACCAGTGTGACCAGTCTGGAAACACACCAGTCTGGAAACACACCAGTGTGACCAGTCTGGAAACACACCAGTCTGGAAACACACCAGTGCGACCAGTCTGGAAACACACCAGTCTGGAAACACACCAGTGTGACCAGTCTGGAAACACACCAGTCTGGAAACACACCAGTGCGACCAGTCTGGAAACACACCAGTCTGGAAACACACCAGTGTGACCAGTCTGGAAACACACCAGTGTGACCAGTCTGGAAACACACCAGTCTGGAAACACACCAGTGTGACCAGTCTGGAAACACACCAGTGCGACCAGTCTGGAAACACACCAGTCTGGAAACACACCAGTGTGGCCAGTCTGGAAACACACCAGTGTGACCAGTCTGGAAACACACCAGTCTGTAAACACACCAGTGTGGCCAGTCTGGAAACACACCAGTGCGACCAGTCTGGAAACACACCAGTGCGACCAGTCTGGAAACACACCAGTGTGGCCAGTCTGGAAACACACCAGTGTGACCAGTCTAGAAACACACCAGTCTGGAAACACACCAGTGTGACCAGTCTGGAAACACACCAGTCTGGAAACACACCAGTGTGACCAGTCTGGAAACACACCAGTATGACCAGTCTGGAAACACACCAGTCTGGAAACACACCAGTGTGACCAGTCTGGAAACACACCAGTCTGGAAACAAACCAGTGCGACCAGTCTGGAAACACACCAGTCTGGAAACACACCAGTGTGACCAGTCTGGAAACACACCAGTCTGGAAACACACCAGTGTGACCAGTCTGGAAACACACCAGTCTGGAAACACACCAGTGTGACCAGTCTGGAAACACACCAATGTGACCAGTCTGGAAACACACCAGTCTGGAAACACACCAGTGTGACCAGTCTGGAAACACACCAGTCTGGAAACACACCAGTCTGGAAACACACCAGTGTGACCAGTCTGGAAACACACCAGTATGACCAGTCTGGAAACACACCAGTCTGGAAACACACCAGTGTGACCAGTCTGGAAACACACCAGTCTGGAAACAAACCAGTGCGACCAGTCTGGAAACACACCAGTCTGGAAACACACCAATGTGACCAGTCTGGAAACACACCAGTCTGGAAACACACCAGTGTGACCAGTCTGGAAACACACCAGTGCGACCAGTCTGGAAACACACCAGTCTGGAAACACACCAGTGTGACCAGTCTGGAAACACACCAGTCTGGAAACACACCAGTGTGACCAGTCTGGAAACACACCAGTGTGACCAGTCTGGAAACACACCAGTCTGGAAACACACCAGTGTGACCAGTCTGGAAACACACCAGTCTGGAAACACACCAGTGCGACCAGTCTGGAAACACACCAGTCTGGAAACACACCAGTGTGACCAGTCTGGAAACACACCAGTCTGGAAAAACACCAGTGTGACCAGTCTGGAAACACACCAGTGTGACCAGTCTGGAAACACACCAGTCTGGAAACACACCAGTGCGACCAGTCTGGAAACAAACCAGTCTGGAAACACACCAGTGTGACCAGTCTGGAAACACACCAATGTGACCAGTCTGGAAACACACCAGTCTGGAAACACACCAGTGTGACCAGTCTGGAAACACACCAGTCTGGAAACACACCAGTGTGACCAGTCTGGAAACACACCAGTATGACCAGTCTGGAAACACACCAGTCTGGAAACACACCAGTGTGACCAGTCTGGAAACACACCAGTCTGGAAACAAACCAGTGCGACCAGTCTGGAAACACACCAGTCTGGAAACACACCAGTGTGACCAGTCTGGAAACACACCAGTCTGGAAACACACCAGTGTGACCAGTCTGGAAACACACCAGTCTGGAAACACACCAGTCTGGAAACACACCAGTGTGACCAGTCTGGAAACACACCAGTCTGGAAACACACCAGTGTGACCAGTCTGGAAACACACCAGTCTGGAAACACACCAGTGTGACCAGTCTGGAAACACACCAGTCTGGAAACACACCAGTGTGACCAGTCTGGAAACACACCAGTCTGGAAACACACCAGTGTGACCAGTCTGGAAACACACCAGTCTGCAAACACACCAGTGCGACCAGTCTGGAAACAAACCAGTCTGGAAACACACCAGTGTGACCAGTCTGGAAACACACCAGTGCGACCAGTCTGGAAACACACCAGTCTGGAAACACACCAGTGCGACCAGTCTGGAAACACACCAGTCTGGAAACACACCAGTGCGACCAGTCTGGAAACACACCAGTCTGGAAACACACCAGTGTGACCAGTCTGGAAACACACCAGTCTGGAAACACACCAGTGTGACCAGTCTGGAAACACACCAGTTTGGAAACACACCAGTGCGACCAGTCTGGAAACACACCAGTCTGGAAACACACCAGTGTGACCAGTCTGGAAACACACCAGTCTGGAAACACACCAGTGCGACCAGTCTGGAAACACACCAGTCTGGAAACACACCAGTGCGACCAGTCTGGATACACACCAGTGTGACCAGTCTGGAAACACACCAGTCTGGAAACACACCAGTGCGACCAGTCTGGAAACACACCAGTGTGACCAGTCTGGAAACACACCAGTGCGACCAGTCTGTAAACACACCAGTCTGGAAACACACCAGTGCGACCAGTCTGGAAACACACCAGTCTGGAAACACACCAGTGTGACCAGTCTGGAAACACACCAGTGCGACCAGTCTGGAAACACACCAGTGTGACCAGTCTGGAAACACACCAGTGCGACCAGTCTGGAAAAACACCAGTGTGACCAGTCTGGAAACACACCAGTGCGACCAGTCTGTAAACACACCAGTCTGGAAACACACCAGTGCGACCAGTCTGGAAACACACCAGTCTGGAAACACACCAGTGTGACCAGTCTGGAAACACACCAGTGCGACCAGTCTGGAAACACACCAGTCTGGAAACACACCAGTGTGACCAGTCTGGAAACACACCAGTGTGACCAGTCCGGAAACACACCAGTCTGGAAACACACCAGTGCGACCAGTCTGGAAACACACCAGTGTGACCAGTCTGGAAACACACCAGTGCGACCAGTCTGTAAACACACCAGTCTGGAAACACACCAGTGCGACCAGTCTGGAAACACACCAGTCTGGAAACACACCAGTGCGACCAGTCTGGAAACACACCAGTCTGAAAACACACCAGTGTGACCAGTCTGGAAACACACCAGTCTGGAAACACACCAGTGTGACCAGTCTGGAAACAAACCAGTCTGGAAACACACCAGTGTGACCAGTCTGGAAACACACCAGTGCGACCAGTCTGGAAACATACCAGTCTGGAAACACCCCAGTGCGACCAGTCTGGAAACACACCAGTCTGGAAACACACCAGTGCGACCAGTCTGGAAACACACCAGTCTGGAAACAAACCAGTCTGGAAACACACCAGTGTGACCAGTCTGGAAACACACCAATGTGACCAGTCTGGAAACACACCAGTCTGGAAACACACCAGTGCGACCAGTCTGGAAACACACCAGTCTGGAAACACACCAGTGTGACCAGTCTGGAAACACACCAGTATGACCAGTCTGGAAACACACCAGTCTGGAAACACACCAGTTTGACCAGTCTGGAAACACCAGTCTGGAAACACACCAGTGCGACCAGTCTGGAAACACACCAGTCTGGAAACACACCAGTGTGACCAGTCTGGAAACACACCAGTCTGGAAACACACCAGTGTGACCAGTCTGGAAACACACCAGTCTGGAAACACACCAGTGTGACCAGTCTGGAAACACACCAGTCTGGAAACACACCAGTCTGGAAACACACCAGTGTGACCAGTCTGGAAACACACCAGTCTGGAAACACACCAGTGTGACCAGTCTGGAAACACACCAGTGCGACCAGTCTGGAAACACACCAGTCTGGAAACACACCAGTGTGACCAGTCTGGAAACACACCAGTGTGACCAGTCTGGAAACACACCAGTCTGGAAACACACCAGTGTGACCAGTCTGGAAACACACCAGTCTGGAAACACACCAGTGCGACCAGTCTGGAAACACACCAGTCTGGAAACACACCCGTGTGACCAGTCTGGAAACACACCAGTCTGGAAACACACCAGTGTGACCAGTCTGGAAACACACCAGTCTGGAAACACACCAGTGTGACCAGTCTGGAAACACACCAGTGTGACCAGTCTGGAAACACACCAGTCTGGAAACACACCAGTGTGACCAGTCTGGAAACACACCAGTCTGGAAACACACCAGTGTGACCAGTCTGGAAACACACCAGTGTGACCAGTCTGGAAACACACCAGTCTGGAAACACACCAGTCTGGAAACACACCAGTGCGACCAGTCTGGAAACACACCAGTGCGACCAGTCTGGAAACACACCAGTGCGACCAGTCTGGAAACACACCAGTGCGACCAGTCTGGAAACACACCAGTGTGACCAGTCTGGAAACACACCAGTCTGGAAACACACCAGTGTGACCAGTCTGGAAACACACCAGTCTGGAAACACACCAGTGTGACCAGTCTGGAAACACACCAGTCTGGAAACACACCAGTGCGACCAGTCTGGAAACACACCAGTCTGGAAACACACCAGTCTGGAAACACACCAGTGTGACCAGTCTGGAAACACACCAGTGCGACCAGTCTGGAAACACACCAGTCTGGAAACACACCATTGTGACCAGTCTGGAAACACACCAGTGCGACCAGTCTGGAAACACACCAGTCTGGGAACACACCAGTGTGACCAGTCTGGAAACACACCAGTGTGACCAGTCTGGAAACACACCAGTGTGACCAGTCTGGAAACACACCAGTCTGGAAACACACCAGTGCGACCAGTCTGGAAACACACCAGTCTGGAAACACACCAGTGTGACCAGTCTGGAAACACACCAGTGCTACCAGTCTGTAAACACACCAGTCTGGAAACACACCAGTGTGACCAGTCTGGAAACACACCAGTGCGACCAGTCTGGAAACACACCAGTCTGGAAACACACCAGTGTGACCAGTCTGGAAACACACCAGTGCGACCAGTCTGGAAACACACCAGTGTGACCAGTCTGGAAACACACCAGTCTGGAAACACACCAGTGTGACCAGTCTGGAAACACACCAGTGTGACCAGTCTGGAAACACACCAGTCTGGAAACACACCAGTGTGACCAGTCTGGAAACACACCAGTGTGACCAGTCTGGAAACACACCAGTCTGGAAACACACCAGTGTGACCAGTCTGGAAACACACCAGTCTGGAAACACACCAGTGCGACCAGCCTGGAAACACACCAGTCTGGAAACACACCAGTGTGACCAGTCTGGAAACACACCAGTCTGGAAACACACCAGTCTGGAAACACACCAGTGTGACCAGTCTGGAAACACACCAGTCTGGAAACACACCAGTGTGACCAGTCTGGAAACACACCAGACTGGAAACACACCAGTCTGGAAACACACCAGTGCGACCAGTCTGGAAACACACCAGTGTGACCAGTCTGGAAACACACCAGTCTGGAAACACACCAGTGCGACCAGTCTGGAAACACACCAGTCTGGAAACACACCAGTGTGACCAGTCTGGAAACACACCAGTGTGACCAGTCTGGAAACACACCAGTCTGGAAACACACCAGTGCGACCAGTCTGGAAACACACCAGTCTGGAAACACACCAGTGTGAACAGTCTGGAAACACACCAGTGTGACCAGTCTGGAAACACACCAGTCTGGAAACACACCAGTGCGACCAGTCTGGAAACACACCAGTCTGGAAACACACCAGTGTGACCAGTCTGGAAACACACCAGTCTGGAAACACACCAGTGTGACCAGTCTGGAAACACACCAGTGTGACCAGTCTGGAAACACACCAGTCTGGAAACACACCAGTGCGACCAGTCTGGAAACACACCAGTCTGGAAACACACCAGTGTGAACAGTGTGGAAACACACCAGTGCGACCAGTCTGGAAACACACCAGTCTGGAAACACACCAGTGTGAACAGTCTGGAAACACACCAGTGTGACCAGTCTGGAAACACACCAGTCTGGAAACACACCAGTCTGGAAACACACCAGTGCGACCAGTCTGGAAACACACCAGTGCGACCAGTCTGGAAACACACCAGTCTGGAAACACACCAGTGTGAACAGTCTGGAAACACACCAGTGTGACCAGTCTGGAAACACACCAGTCTGGAAACACACCAGTATGACCAGTCTGGAAACACACCAGTCTGGAAACACACCAGTCTGGAAACACACCAGTGCGACCAGTCTGGAAACACACCAGTCTGGAAACACACCAGTGTGACCAGTCTGGAAACACACCAGTGTGACCAGTCTGGAAACACACCAGTCTGGAAACACACCAGTGCGACCAGTCTGGAAACACACCAGTCTGGAAACACACCAGTGCGACCAGTCTGGAAACACACCAGTGCGACCAGTCTGGAAACACACCAGTGCGACCAGTCTGGAAACACACCAGTCTGGAAACACACCAGTGCGACCAGTCTGGAAACACACCAGTGTGACCAGTCTGGAAACACACCAGTCTGGAAACACACCAGTGTGACCAGTCTGGAAACACACCAGTCTGGAAACACACCAGTGTGACCAGTCTGGAAACACACCAGTCTGGAAACACACCAGTGCGACCAGTCTGGAAACACACCAGTCTGGAAACACACCAGTCTGGAAACACACCAGTTCGACCAGTCTGGAAACACACCAGTCTGGAAACAGACCAGTGCGACCAGTCTGGAAACACACCAGTCTGAAAACACACCAGTGTGACCAGTCTGGAAACACACCAGTCTGGAAACACACCAGTGTGACCAGTCTGGAAACACACCAGTCTGGAAACACACCAGTGTGACCAGTCTGGAAACACACCAGTCTGGAAACACACCAGTCTGAAAACACACCAGTGTGACCAGTCTGGAAACACACCAGTCTGGAAACACACCAGTGTGACCAGTCTGGAAACACACCAGTCTGGAAACACACCAGTGTGACCAGTCTGGAAACACACCAGTCTGGAAACACACCAGTGCGACCAGTCTGGAAACACACCAGTCTGGAAACACACCAGTCTGGAAACACACCAGTTCGACCAGTCTGGAAACACACCAGTCTGGAAACACACCAGTGCGACCAGTCTGGAAACACACCAGTCTGAAAACACACCAGTGTGACCAGTCTGGAAACACACCAGTCTGGAAACACACCAGTGTGACCAGTCTGGAAACACACCAGTCTGGAAACACACCAGTGTGACCAGTCTGGAAACACACCAGTCTGGAAACACACCAGTGTGACCAGTCTGGAAACACACCAGTCTGGAAACACACCAGTGTGACCAGTCTGGAAACACACCAGTCTGGAAACACACCAGTCTGGAAACACACCAGTGTGACCAGTCTGGAAACACACCAGTGCGACCAGTCTGGAAACACACCAGTCTGGAAACACACCATTGTGACCAGTCTGGAAACACACCAGTGCGACCAGTCTGGAAACACACCAGTCTGGGAACACACCAGTCTGGAAACACACCAGTGCGACCAGTCTGGAAACACACCAGTCTGGGAACACACCAGTCTGGAAACACACCAGTGTGACCAGTCTGGAAACACACCAGTCTGGAAACACACCAGTGTGACCAGTCTGGAAACACACCAGTGCGACCAGTCTGGAAACACACCAGTGTGACCAGTCTGGAAACACACCAGTGCGACCAGTCTGGAAACACACCAGTCTGGAAACACACCAGTGTGACCAGTCTGGAAACACACCAGTGCGACCAGTCTGGAAACACACCAGTCTGGAAACACACCAGTGCGACCAGTCTGGAAACACACCAGTCTGGAAACACACCAGTGTGACCAGTCTGGAAACACACCAGTGCGACCAGTCTGGAAACACACCAGTCTGGAAACACACCAGTGTGACCAGTCTGGAAACACACCAGTGCGACCAGTCTGGAAACACACCAGTCTGGAAACACACCAGTGTGACCAGTCTGGAAACACACCAGTGTGACCAGTCTGGAAACACACCAGTGCGACCAGTCTGGAAACACACCAGTGTGACCAGTCTGGAAACACACCAGTCTGGAAACACACCAGTGTGACCAGTCTGGAAACACACCAGTGTGACCAGTCTGGAAACACACCAGTCTGGAAACACACCAGTGTGACCAGTCTGGAAACACACCAGTGTGACCAGTCTGGAAACACACCAGTCTGGAAACACACCAGTGTGACCAGTCTGGAAACACACCAGTCTGGAAACACACCAGTGTGACCAGTCTGGAAACACACCAGTCTGGAAACACACCAGTCTGGAAACACACCAGTGTGACCAGTCTGGAAACACACCAGTCTGGAAACACACCAGTGTGACCAGTCTGGAAACACACCAGTCTGGAAACACACCAGTCTGGAAACACACCAGTGTGACCAGTCTGGAAACACACCAGTCTGGAAACACACCAGTGTGACCAGTCTGGAAACACACCAGACTGGAAACACACCAGTCTGGAAACACACCAGTGCGACCAGTCTGGAAACACACCAGTCTGGAAACACACCAGTGTGACCAGTCTGGAAACACACCAGTGTGACCAGTCTGGAAACACACCAGTCTGGAAACACACCAGTGCGACCAGTCTGGAAACACACCAGTCTGGAAACACACCAGTGCGACCAGTCTGGAAACACACCAGTGTGACCAGTCTGGAAACACACCAGTCTGGAAACACACCAGTGTGACCAGTCTGGAAACACACCAGTCTGGAAACACACCAGTGCGACCAGTCTGGAAACACACCAGTCTGGAAACACACCAGTGTGAACAGTCTGGAAACACACCAGTGTGACCAGTCTGGAAACACACCAGTCTGGAAACACACCAGTGCGACCAGTCTGGAAACACACCAGTCTGGAAACACACCAGTGTGACCAGTCTGGAAACACACCAGTCTGGAAACACACCAGTGTGACCAGTCTGGAAACACACCAGTGTGACCAGTCTGGAAACACACCAGTCTGGAAACACACCAGTGCGACCAGTCTGGAAACACACCAGTCTGGAAACACACCAGTGTGAACAGTCTGGAAACACACCAGTGCGACCAGTCTGGAAACACACCAGTCTGGAAACACACCAGTGTGAACAGTCTGGAAACACACCAGTGTGACCAGTCTGGAAACACACCAGTCTGGAAACACACCAGTCTGGAAACACACCAGTGCGACCAGTCTGGAAACACACCAGTCTGGAAACACACCAGTGTGACCAGTCTGGAAACACACCAGTGTGACCAGTCTGGAAACACACCAGTCTGGAAACACACCAGTGCGACCAGTCTGGAAACACACCAGTCTGGAAACACACCAGTGTGAACAGTCTGGAAACACACCAGTGTGACCAGTCTGGAAACACACCAGTCTGGAAACACACCAGTGCGACCAGTCTGGAAACACACCAGTCTGGAAACACACCAGTGTGACCAGTCTGGAAACACACCAGTCTGGAAACACACCAGTGTGACCAGTCTGGAAACACACCAGTGTGACCAGTCTGGAAACACACCAGTCTGGAAACACACCAGTGCGACCAGTCTGGAAACACACCAGTCTGGAAACACACCAGTGTGAACAGTCTGGAAACACACCAGTGCGACCAGTCTGGAAACACACCAGTCTGGAAACACACCAGTGTGAACAGTCTGGAAACACACCAGTGTGACCAGTCTGGAAACACACCAGTCTGGAAACACACCAGTCTGGAAACACACCAGTGCGACCAGTCTGGAAACACACCAGTGCGACCAGTCTGGAAACACACCAGTGTGAACAGTCTGGAAACACACCAGTGTGACCAGTCTGGAAACACACCAGTCTGGAAACACACCAGTATGACCAGTCTGGAAACACACCAGTCTGGAAACACACCAGTCTGGAAACACACCAGTGCGACCAGTCTGGAAACACACCAGTCTGGAAACACACCAGTGTGACCAGTCTGGAAACACACCAGTGTGACCAGTCTGGAAACACACCAGTCTGGAAACACACCAGTGCGACCAGTCTGGAAACACACCAGTCTGGAAACACACCAGTGGCGACCAGTCTGGAAACACACCAGTGCGACCAGTCTGGAAACACACCAGTGTGACCAGTCTGGAAACACACCAGTCTGGAAACACACCAGTGTGACCAGTCTGGAAACACACCAGTCTGGAAACACACCAGTGTGACCAGTCTGGAAACACACCAGTCTGGAAACACACCAGTGTGACCCAGTCTGGAAACACACCAGTCTGGAAACACACCAGTGCGACCAGTCTGGAAACACGACCAGTCTGGAAACACACCAGTCTGGAAACACACCCAGTTCGACCAGTCTGGAAACACACCAGTCTGGAAACACACCCAGTGCGACCAGTCTGGAAACACACCAGTCTGAAACACACCAGTGTGACCAGTCTGGAAACACACCAGTCTGGAAACACACCAGTGTGGACCAGTCTGGAAACACACCAGTCTGGAAACACACCAGTGTGACCAGTCTGGAAACACACCAGTCTGGAAACACACCCAGTCTGGAAACACACCAGTGTGACCAGTCTGGAAACACACCAGTCTGGAAACACACCAGTGTGACCAGTCTGGAAACACACCAGTCTGGAAACACACCAGTGTGACCAGTCTGGAAACACACCAGTCTGGAACACACCAGTGCGACCAGTCTGGAAACACACCAGTCTGGAAACACACCCAGGTCTGGAAACACACCAGTGCGACCAGTCTGGAAACACACCAGTCTGGAAACACACCAGTGCGACCAGTCTGGAAACACACCAGTCTGAAACACACCAGTGTGACCAGTCTGGAAACACACCAGTCTGGAAACACACCAGTGTGACCAGTCTGGAAACACACCAGTCTGGAAACACACCAGTGTGACCAGTCTGGAAACACACCAGTGTGACCAGTCTGGAAACACACCAGTCTGGGAAACACACCAGTGGACCAGTCTGGAAACACACCAGTGCGACCAGTCTGGAAACACACCAGTCTGGAAACACACCAGTGTGACCAGTCTGGAAACACACCAGTGAGACCAGTCTGGAACACCAGTCTGGAACACACCAGTCTGGAAACACACCAGTGCGACCAGTCTGGAAACACACCAGTCTGGAACACACCAGTCTGGAAAACACCAGTGTGACCAGTCTGGAAACACACCAGTCTGGAAACACACCAGTGTGACCAGTCTGGAAACACACCAGTGCGACCAGTCTGGAAACACACCATTGTGACCAGTCTGGAAACACACCAGTGCGGACCAGTCTGGAAACACACCAGTCTGGAAACACACCAGTGTGACCAGTCTGGAAACACACCAGTGCGACCAGTCTGGAAACACACCAGTCTGGAAACACACCAGTGCGACCAGTCTGGAAACACACCCAGTCTGGAAACACACCAGTGTGACCAGTCTGGAAACACACCAGTGCGACCAGTCTGGAAACACACCAGTCTGGAAACACACCAGTGTGACCAGTCTGGAAACACACCAGTGCGACCAGTCTGGAAACACACCAGTCTGGAAACACACCAGTGTGACCAGTCTGGAAACACACCAGTGTGACCAGTCTGGAAACACACCAGTGCGACCAGTCTGGAAACACACCAGTGTGACCAGTCTGGAAACACACCAGTCTGGAAACACACCAGTGTGACCAGTCTGGAAACACACCAGTGGACCAGTCTGGAAACACACCAGTGTGACCAGTCTGGAAACACACAGGCCAGTCTGGAAACACACCAGTGTGACCAGTCTGGAAACACACCAGTCTGGAAACACACCAGTGTGACCAGTCTGGAAACACACCAGTCTGGAAACACACCAGTCTGGAAACACACCAGTGTGACCAGTCTGGAAACACACCAGTCTGGAAAACACACCAGTGTGACCAGTCTGGAAACACACCAGTCTGGAAACACACCAGTCTGGAAACACACCAGTGTGACCAGTCTGGAAACACACCAGTCTGGAAACACACCAGTGTGACCAGTCTGGAAACACACCAGACTGGAAACACACCAGTCTGGAAACACACCAGTGCGACCAGTCTGGAAACACACCAGTCTGGAAACACACCAGTGTGACCAGTCTGGAAACACACCAGTGTGACCAGTCTGGAAACACACCAGTCTGGAAACACACCAGTGCGACCAGTCTGGAAACACACCAGTCTGGAAACACACCAGTGTGACCAGTCTGGAAACACACCAGTGTGACCAGTCTGGAAACACACCAGTCTGGAAACACACCAGTGTGACCAGTCTGGAAACACACAGTCTGGAAACACCAGTGCGACCAGTCTGGAAACACACCAGTCTGGAAACACACCAGTGTGAACAGTCTGGAAACACACCAGTGTGACCAGTCTGGAAACACACCAGTCTGGAAACACACCAGTGCGACCAGTCTGGAAACACACCAGTCTGGAAACACACCAGTGTGACCAGTCTGGAAACACACCAGTCTGGAAACACACCAGTGTGACCAGTCTGGAAACACACCAGTCTGGAAACACACCAGTGCGACCAGTCTGGAAACACACCAGTCGAAACACACCAGTGTGACCAGTCTGGAAACACACCAGTCTGGAAACACACCAGTGTGACCAGTCTGGAAACACACCAGTCTGGAAACACACCAGTGTGACCAGTCTGGAAACACACCAGTCTGACCCAGTCTGAAACACACCAGTGTGACCAGTCTGGAAACACACCAGTCTGGAAACACACCAGTGTGACCAGTCTGGAAACACACCAGTCTGGAAACACACCAGTGTGACCAGTCTGGAAACACACCAGTCTGGAAACACACCAGTGCGACCAGTCTGGAAACACACCAGTCTGGAAACACACCAGTCTGGAAACACACCAGTGTCGACCAGTCTGGAAACACACCAGTCTGGAAACACACCAGTGCGACCAGTCTGGAAACACCCAGTCTGAAACACACCAGTGTGACCAGTCTGGAAACACACCAGTCTGGAAACACACCAGTGTGACCAGTCTGGAAACACACCAGTCTGGAAACACACCAGTGTGACCAGTCTGGAAACACACCAGTCTGGAAACACACCAGTGTGACCAGTCTGGAAACACACCAGTCTGGAAACACACCAGTGTGACCAGTCTGGAAACACACCAGTCTGGAAACACACCAGTGTGACCAGTCTGGAAACACACCAGTCTGGAAACACACCAGTGCGACCAGTCTGGAAACACACCAGTCTGGAAACACACCAGTGTGACCAGTCTGGAAACACACCAGTCTGGAAACACACCAGTGTGACCAGTCTGGAAACACAACAGTCTGGAACACACCAGTGTGACCAGTCTGGAAACACACCAGTGTGACCAGTCTGGAAACACACCAGTGTGACCAGTCTGGAAACACACCAGTCTGGAAACACACCAGTGTGACCAGTCTGGAAACACACCAGTGCGACCAGTCTGGAAACACACCAGTCTGGAAACACACCAGTGTGACCAGTCTGGAAACACACCAGTCTGGAAACACACCAGTGTGACCAGTCTGGAAACACACCAGTGTGACCAGTCTGGAAACACACCAGTCTGGAAACACACCAGTGTGACCAGTCTGGAAACACACCAGTGCGACCAGTCTGGAAACACACCAGTCTGGAAACACACCAGTGTGGCCAGTCTGGAAACACACCAGTGTGACCAGTCTGGAAACACACCAGTCTGTAAACACACCAGTGTGGCCAGTCTGGAAACACACCAGTGCGACCAGTCTGGAAACACACCAGTGCGACCAGTCTGGAAACACACCAGTGTGGCCAGTCTGGAAACACACCAGTGTGACCAGTCTAGAAACACACCAGTCTGGAAACACACCAGTGTGACCAGTCTGGAAACACACCAGTCTGGAAACACACCAGTGCTGACCAGTCTGGAAACACACCAATGTGACCAGTCTGGAAACACACCAGTCTGGAAACACACCAGTGTGACCAGTCTGGAAACACACCAGTCTGGAAACACACCAGTGTGACCAGTCTGGAAACACACCAGTATGACCAGTCTGGAAACACACCAGTCTGGAAACACACCAGTGTGACCAGTCTGGAAACACACCAGTCTGGAAACAAACCAGTGCGACCAGTCTGGAAACACACCAGTCTGGAAACACACCAGTGTGACCAGTCTGGAAACACACCAGTCTGGAAACACACCAGTGTGACCAGTCTGGAAACACACCAGTCTGGAAACACACCCAGTGTGACCAGTCTGGAAACACACCAGTCTGGAAACACACCAGTGTGACCAGTCTGGAAACACACCATGTGACCAGTCTGGAAACACACCAGTCTGGAAAACACACCAGTCTGGAAACACACCAGTGTGACCAGTCTGGAAACACACCAGTCTGGAAACACACCAGTCTGGAAACACCAGTGTGACCAGTCTGGAAACACACCAGTTGACCAGTCTGGAAACACACCAGTCTGGAAACACACCAGTGTGACCAGTCTGGAAACACACCAGTCTGGAAACACACCAGTGGACCAGTTGGAAACACACCAGTCTGGAAACACACCAGTGTGACCAGTCTGGAAACACACCAGTCTGGAAACACACCAGTGTGACCAGTCTGGAAACACACCAGTGCGACCAGTCTGGAAACACACCAGTCTGGAAACACACCAGTGTGACCAGTCTGGAAACACACCAGTCTGGAAACACACCAGTGTGACCAGTCTGGAAACACACCAGTGTGACCAGTCTGGAAACACACCAGTCTGGAAACACACCAGTGTGACCAGTCTGGAAACACACCAGTCTGGAAACACACCAGTGCGACCAGTCTGGAAACACACCAGTCTGGAAACACACCAGTGTGACCAGTCTGGAAACACACCAGTCTGGAAACACACCAGTGTGACCAGTCTGGAAACACACCAGTCTGGAAACACACCAGTGTGACCAGTCTGGAAACACACCTAGTCTGGAAACACACCAGTGTGACCAGTCTGGAAACACACCAGTCTGGAAACACACCAGTGTGACCAGTCTGGAAACACCACCAATGTGAAACCCAGTCCTGGAAACACACCAGTCTGGAAACACACCAGTGTGACCAGTCTGGAAACACACCAGTCTGGAAACACACCAGTGTGACCAGTCTGGAAACACACCAGTATGACCAGTCTGGAAACACACCAGTCTGGAAACACACCAGTGTGACCAGTCTGGAAACACACCAGTCTGGAAACACACCAGTGCGACCAGTCTGGAAACACACCAGTCTGGAAACACACCAGTGTGACCAGTCTGGAAACACACCAGTCTGGAAACACACCAGTGTGACCAGTCTGGAAACACACCAGTCTGAAACACGACCAGTCTGGAAACACACCAGGGACCAGTCTGGAAACACACCAGTGTGACCAGTCTGGAAACACACCAGTCTGGAAACACACCAGTGTGACCAGTCTGGAAACACACCAGTGTGACCAGTCTGGAAACACACCAGTCTGGAAACACACCAGTGTGACCAGTCTGGAAACACACCAGTGTGACCAGTCTGGAAACACACCAGTCTGGAAACACACCAGTGTGACCAGTCTGGAAACACACCAGTCTGGAAACACACCAGTCTGGAAACACACCAGTCTGGAAACACACCAGTGTGACCAGTCTGGAAACACACCAGTCTGGAACCCCAGTCTGGAAACACACCAGTGTGACCAGTCTGGAAACACACCAGTGTGACCAGTCTGGAAACACACCCAGTCTGGAAACACACCAGTGTGACCAGTCTGGAAACACACCAGTCTGGAACAAACCAGTGCGACCAGTCTGGAAACACACCAGTCTGGAAACACACCAGTGTGACCAGTCTGGAAACACACCAGTCTGGAAACACACCAGTGTGACCAGTCTGGAAACACACCAGTGCGACCAGTCTGGAAACACACCAGTCTGGAAACACACCAGTGTGACCAGTCTGGAAACACACCAGTCTGGAAACACACCAGTGCGACCAGTCTGGAAACACACCAGTCTGGAAACACACCAGTGTGACCAGTCTGGAAACACACCAGTCTGGAAACACACCAGTGTGACCAGTCTGGAAACACACCAGTCTGGAAACACACCAGTGTGACCAGTCTGGAAACACACCAGTCTGGAAACACACCAGTGTGACCAGTCTGGAAACACACCAGTCTGGAAACACACCAGTGTGACCAGTCTGGAAACACACCAGTCTGGAAACACACCAGTTGCGACCAGTCTGGAAACACACCAGTCTGGAAACACACCAGTGTGACCAGTCTGGAAACACACCAGTCTGGAAACACACCAGTGCGACCAGTCTGGAAACACGACCAGTCTGGAAACACACCAGTGCGACCAGTCTGGAAACACACCAGTCTGGAAACACACCAGTGTGACCAGTCTGGAAACACACCAGTCTGGAAACACACCAGTGTGACCAGTCTGGAAACACACCAGTCTGGAAACACACCAGTGCGACCAGTCTGGAAACACACCAGTCTGGAAACACACCAGTGTGACCAGTCTGGAAACACACCAGTCTGGAAACACACCAGTGCGACCAGTCTGGAAACACACCAGTCTGGAAACCACCAGTGTGACCAGTCTGGAAACACACCAGGGACCAGTCTGGAAACACACCAGTGCGACCAGTCTGGAAACACACCAGACCAGTCTGGAAACACACCAGTGTCGACCAGTCTGGAAACACACCAGTCTGGAAACACACCAGTTGCGACCAGTCTGGAAACACACCAGTCTGGAAACACACCAGTGTGACCAGTCTGGAAACACACCAGTGTGACAGTCTGGAAACACACCAGTCTGGAAACACACCAGTGCGCCAGTCTGGAAACACACCAGGTGACCAGTCTGGAAACACACCAGTGTGACCAGTCTGGAAACACACCAGTCTGGAAACACACCAGTGTGACCAGTCTGGAAACACACCAGTCTGGAAACACACCAGTGCGACCAGTCTGGAAACACACCAGTCTGAAAACACACCAGTGTGACCAGTCTGGAAACACACCAGTCTGGAAACACACCAGTGTGACCAGTCTGGAAACACACCAGTCTGGAAACACACCAGTCTGGAAACACACCAGTGTGACCAGTCTGGAAACACACCAGTCTGGAAACACACCAGTGTGACCAGTCTGGAAACACACCAGTGTGACCAGTCTGGAAACACACCAGTCTGGAAACACACCAGTGCTGACCAGTCTGGAAACACACCAGTCTGGAAACACACCAGTGTGACCAGTCTGGAAACACACCAGTCTGGAAACACACCAGTGTGACCAGTCTGGAAACACACCAGTCTGGAAACACAACCAGTGTGACCAGTCTGGAAACACACCAGTCTGGAAAACACACCAGTGTGACCAGTCTGGAAACACACCAGTCTGGAAACACACCAGTGTGACCAGTCTGGAAACACACCAGTCTGGAAACACACCAGTGTGACCAGTCTGGAAACACACCAGTCTGGAAACACACCAGTCTGAAACACACCAGTGTGACCAGTCTGGAAACACACCAGTCTGGAAACACACCAGTGTGACCAGTCTGGAAAACACACCAGTCTGGAAACACACCAGTGTGACCAGTCTGGAAACACGACCAGTCTGGAAACACACCAGTGTGACCAGTCCTGGAAACACACCAGTCTGGAAACCACGACCAGTCTGGAAACACACCAGTGCGACCAGTCTGGAAACACACCAGTCTGGAAACACACCAGTGTGACCAGTCTGGAAACACACCAGTCTGGAAACACACCAGTGTGACCAGTCTGGAAACACACCAGTCTGGAAACACACCAGTGTGACCAGTCTGGAAACACACCAGTCTGGAAACACACCAGTGTGACCAGTCTGGAAACACACCAGTCTGGAAACACACCAGTGTGACCAGTCTGGAAACACACCAGTCTGGAAACACACCAGTGTGACCAGTCTGGAAACACACAGTG